>NW_012283651.1:0-6674 GCF_000151885.1 Dipodomys ordii
AAGAGCTTGAGTAGTATGGGTATTAGTTCCTCTTTAAAGGCCATATAGAATTCTATAGTGAATCCATCAGGTCCTTGGCTTTTCCTGTTGGAAGTCTTCTGATTACTTCTATTATCCCATTGTAGGTTATTGACATGTTTGATTTATTTATTTATTCTTGGTTCTGTTTGTGCAATTTTTTTCAGGCAGGAAAAGAATTTATTACTGAACTGCTGCCCCCACCATGCATGGTGGAGAAGCATGGCTGAAAAGGAAGGGGTGACCCACCTCTGGGCCAGGACTTATCTAGGCCAGGGACAGGAGGAGGTGTGGCAAGGTGGGAGAAAGGTGTGGCCACACTGGATCCAGATGTGACCTCAGGGTCTGGGACCCTCCTAAGATCAGATGGGAGGCATGTGACCAGAGGTGGCCCAGGATGTGACCTAGCAGGAGGGTAAGGTGACTGCTTCCAGGTCTGCCAGTTACCTATGTAACAGATACTGGGCTGAAACTTAGCCAAGAGGGAGGGAGGTGTGAAAATTCTCTCGGGCTACTTCCTGTTTTCATGGGTGTAAACAGTAGGGGTAAAAGGCTGAGATATGGTCCCTCTAGCAGGAAACAGCTGTCACTTGGGCATTGAAGTCTAGAGGAGGCAAGTCTCTTGGATGAAGTCTGGAGAAGACTCAGGCATTGAGGGACTGAAAAAAATTCTATAGAGCAAATAAATAGCAAGAGGAAGGACTTGGGGCTGAAAATGGTGGTACAAATGTCGTTACCTATTTCTGACATCTGATGACTAGGTAGAGAATAAGTCAAGTAACAAAGGCAAGATTATAAATTCCTTTCCAGTTGAAAGTTAGATAGGTATTGACATTAGATGGGCAGTCTTCTTACTTCTATTGATCTCCCAGCTCTGGTTAATTTTAAAAGGGCAGGCACAAAGTGGATGATGTGATATCATCTCCTCTTACTCCTTTCCATTTTTCCTTGTTCCCCAGACTGGCAGAGTCTAGGTGCTTGTTGCTGGGATGTTTTGTCCCAGTTGGTATTCAAGGAGGTTTGAACTCAAGGCCTGGGCACTGTCCCTGAGCACTTCTGCTCAAGGCTATCACTCTACCACTTTGAGTTATAGTACCACGTGTAGTGTTTGCTGGTTAGAGATAAGAGGCTTGAGCAAATGCTTCCTGCTTGGTTGTTTGCAGGTTAGTTGGGAAATGGAGTCTGAGGGATTTTTCAGCCTAGGCTGGCTTTGAACTGCAATCTTTGCCACAAAAAACTTTTGTTATTTCCAACTAAAGCAACAAGGAGATCAAATAGAATAAGTAGAGCATACCTGGTCCTTATCAAGAATTGACCAAATATTCTGCAATGAAAAAACTCATTAGATGAGAGAATCTTAGGACAGATATGCCCAATATTTTAGAATCATTTTGTCACTACTAGAACACAACACAAAAAAAAGGCAAAACACAAAACCTAAATTTTTGACAACATTGTTTAGACATCTTTGCTAACAAAGCACATCAGATGGTGGGGCCTCAGTTACCAGGGTCTGTGAAAAGAGCAACTTGTTAGCAAGGCACATTAGAATAGATGGATGGAGGAATAGTAAGCTTGGTGGAATGGTAAGGGTTGGATGGGGCCAAACCCTTAACCCACCATGTGGCCAACATGGTGAACTCAAGATGGCAAATTTCTGAAAAAAATGCAAAGAAAGTCTAAACAAAAAAATCAAGCCTAGTTTGGCAAGCCTTTCAGAGGGAACCTAGAGGGCATCCCCGGGACCCAGCCCATATCGCATTCTTCAGGACACAATCCAAAAAGTTGTAGGAAATTAAGAGAGAGATATAGAAATTGCACATGAATAGCAGAGAGCATAGAGAGCCTGAAAGTAAACAAACTTCTGACCATGTGTCATTGCAGAGGAACAAATTGTCTAAATCTGAGAATAGCATTAAAACATTAGGTGCTCTGGCTATCCAGAGAGCGCAGGAGGCATTTCAGAGGGGTTTCATGGCTCGGTAATGACTCACAGCACCCCAGTAAATGTGTAGGAGAGTCAGTCTGGTGAATGAAGGAGAGCTGACCAGGCAGAAGCAGCATCCCGACTTCTCCCAGAGCCCTCTAAAGAGAAATGGCCAAGCCCCCCAAACCTAGCATCCTCAGCTTTGTAGGTGACCAGCCTTTCGGCTAAAGGCCAGAGGAGCTCTCTGTCATGGCCCCATATCTGCACAGAGATTGAGCAACAGAGAGCCATAGAGAGTAGTTTCACTCACCAGACTGGAGAAGTGATGTGGATGTGGATGTGAAGGCCAGCAATGGTATTGGTTAAAAGTCTCAAGACAGTTTGGTTCACAGAAAAGTGGTGGTTGGGAAATTCTAACATTTCCAACTTAAAAACCCCATCCGAATCATGGCACCATATGTAAGGTATATTAAATAGGTAATATTTAATATTAGCTACCTAATGAAGAGAACACCACATGCTATTCAGGCAGGAAAAGGTGTTTGTTTACCGAACTGCTGCCCCTACTATAGATGATAGAGAAGCATGGCTGAGAAGCAAAGGGGGGAATAGAAATTTGTATTTCTGTAGAAATTCATCCCTCTCTGCTAGGTTTTCCTTCCTTTGTGAGTAGAGTCTGGAATTACTTCTTTATGATTGTTTGGATGTCTTGGATGTCTGTTGTAATTTTCCTGTGATATCTCTGATATTATTGATTTGGGTCTCCACTCTTATTTTGTTAGTTACTCTTGCCAGTGGTCCCTCAGTTTTATTGACTTTTTTTAAAAAAACAACTTTTTATTTTATTATCTTATTTATAATTTTCTTAGTCTCTACCTCATTAATTTCAGCACTTATTTCGGTTAGCTTTTCTATCTAGCAACTTTAGGTTCAAATTTTTCTTGTATCTCTAGCAGTTTTAGTTGCATCATAAGATTGTTTACTTGGTCTTTGTTTTCTTTTTTCTTTTTTTTTTTTTGGAGCGGGGGTCCGGTCATGGGGCCTGAACTCTGGGCCTGGGTGCTGTCCCTCAGCTCTTCAGCTCAAGGCTACCACTCTACCACTTGAACCACAGCGCTACTTTACAAGGCAAGTGTTCTACCACTGAGCCACTTTCCCAGTCCGGTCTTTGTTTTCTTGATGTGTGCACTGAGAGCAATAAATTTGCTCCTCAGGACTGCTTTGCTTTGTCCCATAGATTTCGTTGTGATGCTTCCTCATTCTCATTGAATTGTAGGATGTTTTTAATTTCTTCTTTAATTTCTTCTGTGACCCATGTATTGTTCAACTGAGTTCTGTTTAATTTCCATGTGTTTAAGTTTTTTTCTACTTTATGACTTATTATTGAGAACTAGTTTGATTCCACTATGGTCAGATAGAATACAGGGTATTATGTCAATTATCTTGTATTTGCTTAAATTCCTTGTATGAACTAAGAAATGATCTATTTTAGAAAAAATTAGGTGGTTGGCAAGAATAAGACCTTGCTGGTGTGAATGCCTATAATTCTAACTACTCAGGAGGCTCAGATCTGTGTATTCTGGTTCAAAGCCAGTTCAGGCAGGAAAGTTCATGAGGATTTTCTGGGGTTGTTCAGCACCACACCCTGCCTCAAGTCTGGGTTGTTCACCCCCTTTGCCACCATGGGCTGGGCTAGGCTGCTTATGTAAACCAGTATGGAGAAGCGCTGCACCCACTACGGGTCTGGAGTTGTTCACTGCTGCTGTCGATGCTGCTGCTGCTGCCACAGCTGTTGCCACTGCCCTAGGATCATCTGGCCCACTTATGCAAGCCAGGCACCCCACCATGAGTCAGGTGTTAACCACTGCTGCTGCCTCAGACTAGGCTGGGCTCCTTATGTAGGCCAGTATGGAGAGGCACAAACCGTCACCCATCTGGAGTTGTTCACTGCAGCTGTCCCCGCCCCATTCACTGCTGCCGCTGGTCTGGGTTGCTCCTGTGGGCTAGTGCCAAGAGGCATTGTGCCTGGAGTCTGGGTGGTTTGCCACCACTGCCAGCTGTCGCTGCTTCTCCAGGTTAGGCTAGGCTCTTTAAAACAGCAGGACAGAGGTGCCACGCTGCCAGTGTAGGGTCGTTTGCCACTGCTGACAGCTGCGACTGCTCCCGACTGGATTGGGCTGCTTGTACCAGCCAGGAAGAGGTGCCATGCTAGGGAGGGTGAGACAAGTTTTTGTGCTGGCTCTGCCTTCTGAGATTTCTGCTTGCATTCTCTCGGTTGGCACCACCTCTTGGGAGTCTTCTGAGAGCCTTGGGATGCTTGTGAGTGTGTGGTCCACAGATGGTCCAGAGCCTGGCCACTTAAGCAGCCTGGCATGAAACCCCATCAACAAGGGGTGGGGGAAGGGTCTTCCTACTTTACTGTCTGTGTAGGTTTTTCCCTTTTCTTTTTTCACTTCCTGTATCTCTCTGAGTAATTGCCTTTTTTGTGGGTCACTTGGAGAAAGAGAGCATTGAAATACAAACTCTGTATTTGGTTGGAGAGAGCTGAGGTATTTCCCTGCTGTTCCATCACCATCTTGGCCCCTCCCCTTCAGGTGGAGTTTTTCTTTGGTGGCCAGTGGACCTTGATTACCAAAGGATAGGTACATAAAAGAATATGTTGTAATGCCTGCAGACTGTTGTTAGACATTTCTGTTAATATAACCTTCACAAGTTTAGGAACCAAAGGGGGTGGTCTACACTAAAGTATTTCAAAGGGATTAAATCCTTTAACATAGAGGCTACATCTTTCTTGAAGGAAAGCAAAGTGGAGGAGGCATACCTAGCCATGGCCAGTATCTGTATTTAATTAATTTTCCTTTAAGGTCATTTTCATTCTTTCTAGTGCCTTGAACTCTAAGGTCTATAAATGGATTGCAACTTCCAATTTATTCCTAGGGTGTTAGTTAATAATTGAGAACTTGGACCATGAATGCAGGATCATCTTTGGACCAAAGCTAAGGGTAAGTCAAATCAAGGAATTATTACACACCTCAGCTCAGCTTGAAAAAGTGTCAACAATTACTAACAGATACCAATTCTCATACTTTCCAGGCTTTACCTCTGTGGAGTCCACTTTCCCAAATTCACGATCTGAGGTTCTTCATATATGAATTATTTCCATAGATTCCAGCTTTTCAGCATTTACCTGTTGGAAATTACCTACACGCATTACAAAGAATTGTCAGGCTGAGGCCCCACTGTTTTTCAGAAGTTTTAGGCAGTGGCCTCGCTCAATTTACCTGGGTGCAAATATCTATATATAAACTGAAAGAAAGCTTGGGCCTGTATGCTATTTTCACAAGTTCAGTATCAACATTTGCACACTTATTAACACTATTTTTGCTTCTTCCTTTAATCTTAATGACTAGTAGCTCTAGAGAACCAACTGGTTTTAGAGTGGTCTCCCAAACTACCTAATCAGCTCAGATGTTTCCCTGTATCTTAGGGTCTCTAGTTTCTTTACTTCCTGTATAGTACTCTGAACCTTGGAGACTTCTCCCATTCTATTCACCTTTTCTCTCAAACTTGCTTTCAGGATCCCACTCTCTTTCTCAATGTGCTCCTTAACTTTCAAGTGTTTTGGCAGGGTCACAGGAGAGTTCCTTTGACTGGCCAACTGCTGCTCCTTCTCACAACACCTTTGCTTGCTCTTCAGCTCCTCCTTTAAGTTCACAAAGGTGCTATTGAGACGTATTTTTTCCCACCTTCACCTGTTCCATTGGGACATGAAGCTTCTGCATTACATTTAAGGTGAAGATCTCAGCAGTCTTTTTGGCTTTTTATTCTAATAGTTTCTCTTTCTAGTTTTCCACTTTAGTGTATTTTTGTGACAGATCTTCCAACTTTTTGTTTAGCTCTTCTGTTTTTGTTCCTAATGGTCTTTCCCTTTCCCTGGCATTCTCTGTCAGACCATGTGGTCCTTTAACTCTTTCTGAATAGTAGCAATCTCTTGAGCTTGATATTTTCCTGTTCACTTTTCTTGGCCTCATCTATTACACAGCACTTCCCTGTCTTCTCTGCTAACTCCCCTTTCCTTCTTTCTCTGTTGTTTTGAATTTCTGGTGACACTCTTCAAAGCTTATAATCGACATGTACTTCAGCCTAATACATTCTTATATCAGGTCCAGCTCCTTTTCCATGGAGATGATTTCTTTTTATTTATTTATTTAATTTTATTTTTGTGAACATACTGTACAGAGGGGTTACAATTTCATGGGTGAGATAATGAGTACATTTCTTATCAAGCATTGCAGCCTCCTCCTTTGTTTGCCCTTCCCAGCATCCCCCTGCCTCCCACCCAATCCTCCCCCCCCCCCGTGATGATTTCTTAATGCAGCATCAGGATCTCTTCTTGGCCTCACTTGTAGTTAGCAAGGATGGCAGCATTGCTGTCCTGTGCTTCTGTTTGCCTCTGACCTGTGGTCCTGTAATTTGCCTCATGCTCACCCAGGTTAATGTACTTGAATTTCATTTGATTTTGAGTGTTTTCTAGGTTCCTTTTGAGGATTTTCTTCTCATTTTTGACCCTCACAAGTTCCTAATTTATATATTCAAATCTTTTCTTCACGTCAAATAATTCTCTGTTTTCTACAATGTGCTCTTCTTTTTTTTAACTTTTATTTTATTTGTGAACATGCTGTACAGAGGAGTTACAATTACATGGGCAGGATAATGCATACATTTCTTA
>NW_012283652.1:0-3922 GCF_000151885.1 Dipodomys ordii
TCAATCCTCAGTGCTACATACTCAGAAAAAAAACAGAAGCTGTGGAGTGCTCAAGTGGTAGAGCACTAGCCTTGAGAAAAAGAAGCACAGAGACAGTAACCAGGCCCTAAGTTCAAGTCCCAACACTGGCAAAAACAATAGGCCAGATGCCAGTGGCTCACACCTGGAACCCTATCTTCTCAGGAGGCTGAGATCCGAAGACCACAAATCAAAGGCAGCCTAGGCAAGGAAAGCCTGCTAGACTTTTATCTCCAATGAACCACCAAAAGATTCCATGTGGCACTGTGGCTCAAGTGGTAGAGTGTTCGCCTTTAGATGAAGGGCTCAGGAACAGTGCCCAGGCTTGAGTTCAAGACACACGATGGGCAAAAAGTGAGGGTTAATCAAAGTACTTTTCCTATTTGCTAATTAGAAGAACATTCTCTGGAAAATGAATGCTGATGTACACCAGAATTGGAGTCAGAGCTCAAGGTTCAAGTTTAGCAGATCCATATGCCCAGCCTCTCAGACCCTAGCATTATAACCTTGTGTCCTACAGAGTTCTGAAAGGTCCATTGTTGAAAGGCTTAATATGCTCCCCAAGCCTTTTGTGATAAGCAGTTGACTTATATTTTCAATGTCATTACAATTCTGACCTAGCAGAGCACCAGTAGTAAGGCCCATCACTCTAGCTCAGGAGGCTGAGGTCTGAGGATCACAGGGTGAAGCCAGCCAGGTCAGGAAAGTCTATGACACTCTGACTTCCACTTCTGAAAGGGTAGATGTTCAAGGCTTCCTGGGTTTCCCTTGGTGATGAGAAGTTACTTGTACTTGAGTTGAGCTCAAGGCCTGGGCACTGTCTCTAGCACTCTACTACTTGAGCCACAGCACCAGTTCTGGCTTTTTCTCTGCATGTGCTATAGAGTGATCAAACGCCATGCTTCTTGCATGCTAGGCAAGCACTCTCACACTAATCCACATTCCCAGTCCTCTCATCTTTTTCTTAATGGTAGTTTCTACATAAGTATGCTACCACTTTACATTCCCCAAGTTTAATTTTCTGAATACTTGTTATTTAAAAAAAAACCTGATCTTCTCTTCCCCTGCCTGATTTGTGACTGTTCCTGCCTTGGCCTCATAATTAAATGTAAATAAAGGCTGCTGAGATCTTAAGTGTGCATCATATAAGGACACAGGTCTGGAACTATGGAAGAAAAAAGCCATGGGCCTGAAAAGAAGAGAACGATGCAATATGTGCAACAAGTCTATCTGAAAAATAAATCTGTACATAAAAGGAGAAGTATTGCATACAATCTGCTTGCACTCAGGGAGGCAATATACACACATAAGTAGGTAGGACACTAATACATAAACTTGGCCTTCTCTTTTTGAATTTTTTTGGTGGCCATATCAGGGCTTAAACTCAGGGCCCTATGTGTTCCTCAGCTGTTTTGCTCAAGGCTGAGACTCTACCACTGCCACAGCTCCACTTCTAGCCATCTGGGTCAATTGGACATACACGCCTGCCAGGTTTTCCTGCCTGGTCTGGCTTGTATCTCCTGTTTGGCTTTCTTTCTCAAAGCTGGAGCTCTACCCTCTGGGTCACTGATACACTTCTGGTTTTCTGGTGATTTATTGGAAATAAGAGTCTCGCAGACTTTTCTGCTCGAGCTGGCTTTGAACAGAGATCTCCTGAGGAGACTTCAAGTGGCTTTTCTCAGGGATTCACTGAGGATCTGCTCCACACAAATCCTTAGTCTAAATCTTGAGCGGTACTAGAGAAAAAAAGGAAACATGAAGATGCTTCTAGTATGTTGTAGATACTTCAGGTTGGAGACACAAAACACTGAAAATTATTAAATAATTTTATAGGCAGACAGTATGAGTATCGCTCCAAATTTTGGTCCTCTCATGCTGAGACAGTAAATTCACTGCAGCTCAATGCTAAGTGACTGAACTGGCATGTCCTGTCGACATTTGCTGCCAAAATCATGTGACACTCATTTCTCACTTTTGGCTTCAAACCTGTGACCAGAAGAGAAGAGGAGGAGAGAAAATCCTTCTCAGAGAAAGCACCTATAAAGAACATTGGGTAGTTTATTTATAAATTCAAAGAATTGGAATGATAGTGTTAAATAGTCAGACTGTCTAAATTTAAAAAATGAAAAAGAAAAGAAAGGCAGGTGCTAGTGGCTGCTGACTGTAATCCCAGCTCCTCAGGAGGCTGAGATGTAGAGAATCTGAGTTTGAATCCAGCCAGCATAGAAAAGTCCATGACATATCAACAGAGCCAAGGTCAAGAATCACATGATTATCGCCACAGATGCAGAAAAGGCCTTTGATAAAATTCAACATTCATTCATGCTAAAAGCTCTGGAGAAAATAGGAATAGAAGGAACATTTCTAAAAACAATAAAAGCCATTTATGACAGACCAACAGCCAATATTATACTTAATGGGGAAAAGCTACAACCAATCCTCCTAAAATCAGGAACAAGGCAAGGATGCCCACTGTCTCCACTCCTCTTCAACATAGTCCTAGAACCCCTAGCCAGGGCAATAAGGCAAGAAAAAGACATTAAAGGGATCCGCATAGGGAAAGAAGAAGTTAAACTATCCCTTTTTGCAGACGACATGATACTATACCTCCACGATCCCAAAAACTCCATCCCCAAACTTTTAGAAATCATAAATCACTTCGGCAAAATAGCAGGATACAAAATAAACCCACAAAAATCAGTTGCCTTCCTATACACTGATAACGTACAGGAAGAGAGGGAAATAAAGGAAGCAACCCCATTCACAATAACCTCCCAAAAAATAAAATATTTAGGAATTAACCTAAACAAAGATGTAAAAGAACTATTTAATGAGAACTATAAAAAGTTAAAGAAAGAAATTGCAGAAGACACTAGGAAATGGAAAGACCTCCCATGCTCCTGGATAGGCCGACTTATATAGTAAAGATGGTAATACTTCCAAAACTAATATACAAATTCAATGCAATTCCTATTAAAATCCCAATGACGTACATCACTGAAATACAGAAAACAGTCCAAAAATTTATATGGAACAACAAAAGACCTAGAATAGCCAAAACAATTCTAGGGGATAAAGACAATATGGGAGGACTATCCATGCCGAACTTCAAACTCTACTACAGAGCTATAATAACAAAGACAGCATGGTACTGGCACAAAAACAGACCCGAAGACCAATGGAACAGAATAGAAGATCCAGAAATAAATCCACAGGCCTACAGCCAGCTGATATTCGACAAAGGAGCCAAAGACATACAATGGAAGAAATACAGCCTCTTCAACCGCTGGTGCTGGGAAAACTGGACAGCCACATGCAGAAAACTAAAAGTGGACCCCAGCCTATCACCATGCACCAACATCAACTCAAAATGGATTAAAGACCTTAACATTAAACCTGAATCTCTGAAACTACTGCAGGACAGAGTAGGAGAGACACTTGAACTAATAGGCACAGGAAGGAACTTCCTGAACAGAGTCCCAGGGTCACAACAAGTTGGAGAGAGACTCGACAAATGGGACTACCTTAAAATAAAAAGCTTCTGCACAGCTAAATCTATCGCAACTAAGCTAGAAAGACAACCAACTAATTGGGAAAAAATATTTACCAGCAATATATCAGACAAGGGGTTAACATCCTGTATATACAGGGAACTCAAGAAACTAATCCCTCCCAAACCTAACAAACCAATTACTAAATGGGCAAGGGAACTAAAGAGGGACTTCTCAAATGAAGAAATAAAAATGGCAAAGAAACACATGAGGAAATGTTCATCATCCCTGGTGGTGAAGGAAATGCAAATGAAGACAACCCTGAGATACCACCTTACCCCAGTCAGAATGTCCCACATCCACAAATCAGCCAACGACAAATGCTGGAGGGGATGTGGAGAAAGAGGAACCCT
>NW_012283653.1:0-52494 GCF_000151885.1 Dipodomys ordii
ATTTTTATTGTGAAAATACTGTACAGAGGGGTTACAATTAAATGGGCAAGATAATAAGTATATTTCTTATCAAGCATTGTAGCCTCCTCCTTTGTTTCCCCATCAGATCCCTTCCCATCGTCCTCTCAGCCCCCCCACAATCCTCCCCGCTCCGTCCCCCCTGTAGGCCTCCTATCCCCCCCCGCACTAAAGTTGTAAAGTTCGTTTTTTACTTGTACATCTCATTGTTGCAATGAGTTCACCTGTATCCCTATTAAACGATTTGTTTTTCCCCTTCCGCTCCACAAATTATACCTACATCAAATACAGTGAAAGCAGGAGTTACACTGTAGGGGAGGGACATACAAAACGACAAAGAAATAATCTTATAAATATGTTAGAAACAATCTCAAGAAAGGAAAAAAATATTTGAGTACATATCTTAAGGTTCATTTCCCTAACATCACCTTATCTGAACTTTTCTGCTTGAATCAGACATATACTAGATATTGCAAATAAGAGAAACCATGGGATCTATGTTTCTTTGGACTTGGCTTACTTCACTTGATATAATTTTTTCCAAGTCTTTCCATTTCCTAATAAATGGGGCAATGTCATTCTTTCTGATGGAGGAATAGAATTCTATTGTGTATATATACCACATTTTCTTGATCTATTCATCTACTGAGGGGCACCTGGGTTGGTTCCATATCTTAGCTATAGTAAATGGTGCTGCAATAAACATAGTCATGCTGGTAGCTTTAGTGTGGTCTTGTTTGTAAACATTTGGGTAAATGCCCAAAAGTGGGTTTGCTCGGTCATAGGGGAGCTCTATGTGGAGTCTTTTGAGGACCCTCCATACTACTTTCCAAAGTGGCTGAACAAGTTTACATTCCCACCAACAATGAAGTAAGGTTCCCTTCTGTCCACATCCCCTCTAGCATCTGTTGTAAGAGTTCTTGATTCTTGCCATTCTAACCGGGGTAAGGTGGTATGTCAATGTTGTTTTGATTTGCATTTCTTTTATGGCTAGGGAGGTTGAGCCTTTCTTCATGTGTCTATTGGCCATGCTTTTTCCTCTTCAGAGAAGTTTCTCTTTAAATCTTTAGCCCACTTATTTATTGGGCAGTTGTTTCTTTGAGGATTTGTTGTTGGGGGATTTAATTTTTTGAGTTCCAAGTATATTTTAGATATGAGATTTTTATTGATTGTGATGACACATATTGCATTTATGATATTGATGAAAACCCATCACATAGTATCTAGATTTGTAGATGTGTTCTCCATCATGTGTGACACCCAGGACTCTCAGAGAAAAGAAAAACAGGTATCCCACTTAGCTTCTTGCTCCATGATCCAATTGTTAGCAGTGCTGGGATCTGAACTTAGGGCCTGTCAGACCCAATTCAGACCCTAAATGGGTGTGTCAACATGGCAACCTCTAGCCTATGAAGCTGCCAGGGAATTTCCAGACCTCGAGATTGAGCCACATGGATGGACAAAATAGCCATACATGGATAGACAGGTGGTAGAACACCAATAAATATTTATTTGTACAGAGTGCCAGAGACATCTACCTAGGATTCAATGACATCAACTAAGTTCCTACTAACTCTTAGGTCTTTATTATGCCACCATTGAAGGAATAGTATTCTTTTCATGCTTAATAAACCATTCACTAAGATGAATCATCGTCCTAGGATCATTGCATCTAATTTTGGACTAGACCAATGCACGCAGAAACTTCTCATTCAATCACAAGTTTACTAACATTTCATTGTTATTCCCATGCATAGGAACAAGTATCTTGGGATCTCCCCCCACTGGTAGGTGTCAGGACCAGGATTCAAGCTCAGGGCCTATGTTGCCACATGGGCCTATGGCTTCCCTGATAGCCCGTTAGCCTTCTCCAATGCAAGGTGAAGTACCCTTTGCAGCTGTGTAATTCAGACCCAGGAAGGTCACCATGCAAAAGAAGAAAATATAAAAAATCCATCCTGTGACATTTTTTCTGTCATTTTTCTATAATTTTTTCCTGCAAAGCTTCAGAGCCTAGGATCCCAGGATTGGCAATGGGCCCATGGGAGCCCGCCAGCCTGAGGTGATCGAAGCTGAGGCAGAGTTGTCATGAACTGAGTTCAAATCCCATGCTTGGCAATAATAATAATAACAACAACAACAACAACACACCCTGGCTCAGAATTCTCACCATTTTTCTGCCACATCTGAGATTCCAACTCAGGTCTGGGTAACTTTGTTGCACTGTGGGGGAAGGTGAAGCTCACCATCCTTGAGACTACAAGGTCAACCTAGTCCCAGGGCATGAACTAAAGCCCTAGCACTGGCAAAAATCATATGCTCACCTATTTTACACATAGGATCTCTCTTTGCATAGAGATATGGAATGCATCATGCATTCAGTATAGTTATTCTTTTTATTGTGTGCCTTAGTCATGGATGCATTTTGTATTTTATTGCATATGATGACAGCTATAACTGTGCTGACATGGATGGCAACTGATTCCTATGAATATAGAGTTGCCTATATAGCATACTGCATCCTAGCTGAGACCCAGGACTTTCACCGGACAGAAAAACAGGTGCAACGATTGGCTTCTCACATCAGGATTCATCTTTTGGCAGTGCTGGGATCTGACCTCGGGGACAGGCAGGCCCAATGGGCGAATGGGTCCAGGTAAGCACATCAGCCTGTGAGGCACTAAGGAGCTAGGCCATTCCCAGGACCTGAGATTGAGCCCCACAGTGATGGCGACCAGTGATGGAATCCAATCTACCTTGTGACTATCGATTCTTGGATCTTCCCCAATGCCTCCATTTCATGACTGTGATGATTATGGTCATGTTTCATCAACTCTTCATTAAAAATAATCGATACCCCATGAGTCTTGCCTATCATTTCCTACTAGCATCAAGCAGGAACTACTTATTCAAAGATGAGATCCATAAAATTCCATGACTCTTCCTAGGTCTGGAAACGAGTATCGCAGGATCTCCCGCCATTCCCTCAATGTATGGGGGTTGATCGGGATTCGACCTCGGGGCCTCAGTTTCTGGGTCGACCTCTGGCTCTTCTGATAGCCAACAGGCCATCAGCCACACCAGGTTACCTTCACTTTGCAGGCCAGCATGGTCAGCACGCAAAGGAAAATAAATGCAAAATCACCAGGTGGAACTTCCAATCGCTTTTATTCCCCCTCGCGGCTTTTTTTTTTCCAGCAAGCCCCTGGATCCGAGGGTCCATGGACGGGCTGTGGGTCCAGAGACTGCAGCCTAGGATGATCGGAGCTGAGGCAGAGTTGCCATGACTTGAGTTCAAGCCCCGGGTATGGCAAAAAAAATAAGTTAATAAAAAATTATGAATGAAGCACCCTAGATAAGATCTCACTCTGTTATACTGCCAGAGCTGGGATTTGAACTCTGATCTGGGGAACCCCATTGCACTGTGGGAGAAGGGGAAGCTCACCATCCTTAAAGGCTAGAATGTCAGGCCTGGTCCAGGGCTTGATTTGAAGCCCAAGCACTGGACAAAATAACAAGCCCACCTCTTTTACACATAGGATCTCTATTTACATACAGGTGTGATATGCATCTTGCATTCAATGTAGTTATCTTTTTTTATTTTGAGTCTTATTCATGGATGTATTGTGTATTTTATTGAGTATGGTGACAGGTATATCTGTGCTTACATGGATGTCAATTATTCCCATGGCTATAGAGTTGCCTATATAGCATTCTCCATCCTCGCTGAGGCCCAGGACTTTCACAGGACAGGAAAACAGGTGGATCGATGTGCTTCTCATATCACGATGAATCTTTTGGAAGTGCTGGGATTCGAACTCAGGGCCTAGCTGGCCCAATTGGTGAATTGGGTCAATTTGAGCACACCAGCCTGTGAGACACTACGAAGCTAGGATGTACCCAGGTCCTGAGACTGAGCCCTGGAAGGGGAGATCAATATAGTCATGAATTCATCATTTAAATAAAGGATCTATATTATCATACATGGATGGGTGACATCTTGCATTCTGTGTACTCGTTCTCTTTATTTTGTGTCTTATTCCCATGAATGCAATGTGTATTTTATTGATTATAATGACAGATATAACTGTGCTGACATGGATGGCAACCCATTCCCTTGTGTATAGGCTTGCCCATGTAGTAATCTCCGTCCTCCCTGAAACTCAGGTCTTTCTCAGGACAGGAAAACAGATGTATCAATGGGCTTCTCACATCAGGATAATCTTTTGGCAGTGCTGGGATACAAACTCAGGGCCTAGAAGGCCCAATTGGTGAATGGGTAAAGGTGAGCACACCAGCCTGTGAGCCACTAAGGAGGTAGGCCACTCCCAGGACCTGAGATACAGCCGTGGAAAGAGTAGATTGGGAGGAGGGGGAAAATAGACATGCATTTATAAGTGCAAGTTAGTATGCAAATAAGTACATATTTTTATAGTGTAGGAGAGATGGCGACCTGTGATGGAATCTACCTTGTGACTACCAATGCTTGGATCTTCCCAGATGTCTCCGTTTCATGACTGTGATGATTATGGTCATGCATCATCAATTCTTCATTAAAAATAATCGATACCCCATGAGTCTTGCCTATCATTTCCTACTCACATCAAGCAGGAACTACTCATTCAAGGATGAGATTGATTGCATTCCACGACTCTTCTTAGGTCCGGAAATGAGTGTCCCTAGATCTCCAGCCCTTCTTTCATCGTAACAGGGCTGACTGGGATTCGTCTTCGGGGCCTTCATTGTCTGGTTAGCCTGTGGCTCTCCCAAAAACCAGCAGGCCTTCAGCCATGCCAGGTCAACTTCACTCTACAGGCAGCCATGTTCAGACCCAGACTGGTCACCATGCAAAGGAAAATAAACATAAAAGTGCCAGGTGGAACTTCCCACTGCTTTTTTTCCCCTCATGGGTTTTTTTTTTCTTCCAGCAAGCCCCAGGGTCAGAGGGTTCAAGGACAGGCTGTGGGTCCAGAGGCTGCAGCCTAGGATGATCAGAGCTGAGGCAGAGTTGCCATGAATTGAGTTCAAGCCCCGGTTCTGGTAAAAAAAAATTAAAAAACTATGAACGAAGAACCCTAGCTCAGAATTTGTGCCATTTTACTGCGAGAGCTGGGATTGAACTCAGGTTTGGGTAACTCGATTGCACTGTGGGGGAAGGTGAAGCTCACTGTCCTTGAAGACTAAAAGGTCAGGCCTGGAACTGGGCCTGATTTGAAGCCCCAGTACTGGACAAGCCCACCCTTTTAAATATAGGATCTCTATTTACATACAGGTGTGGTATGCACCTTGTTTTCAGTGTAGTTAATCTTTTTATTTTGTGTCTTATTCATCTATGTATTGTGTATTTTATTGAGTATAGGATGACATATATAACTGTGCTCACATGGGTGACAACCTTTTCCATGAGTATAGAGTTGCCTATGCTTTCTAGATCCTAGCTGTGACTCAGGACTTGCACAGGATAGGAAAACATCTGCAAGGTTTGGCATCTCACATCAGGATGAACCTTTTGGCAGTGCTGGAAGTTGAACTCAGGGACTGGCAGAACCAACTGCCAAATTGGTCCACATGAGAACACCAGCTTGTGAGCCACTAAGGAGCTAGGCCATTCCAAGGACCTGAGACCTAATCCTGGGGTGGGGGTGGAGCACCATATTCATCCATTCATTAGCTTAAATTAATATGCTAATAAAGGCCTGTTTGTTTAGAGTAGGAGATGTGGCGAGCTGTGTTGGAATCCTATCTTTCATGTGACTACCGATTCTTGGATCTTTCTCAATGTCTCGATTTCCTGAATGTAATTATTATTGTCACACTTCATGCAGTCTTAATTAAGATCTTGCCTATCATTGCCTATGTGAATCATGCATGAACTTCTCAACTCATCCCTAAGTCTGAATTCAAGCACCAGGACTGAAAAACATAACATTTATAGACATTTAAAAAATTTGAGTTATATCTCTATATTCGTTTTAAATCGTGTTTGTTGGAGTAATTCATTATATTTTATTATTATTGATTGATTGATTGATTTAGCATTTTTTATGGACTGTGAGTACACCTACAACATTCATTACATTTGTTCTAATCTATTCCATAGCATGTAGCTTTGCAGACATAATGTGTACATCATACTTGACACCCAGCACTTGCACAGAAAAGGAAAACAGGTGTCACACATGGAATCTTACACCAGGAACAAACTTTTGGCAATGATGGGACCTTGACTGAGGGACTAGGAGACCCAATTCATGAAGGGATGAGTGTCAGCACAGCAGCATCTAGCCCATGCAGGTGCCAAGTGGATCCCAAGACCTGGGAACAAGTTCCAGGTTTGGCCAAAATAGCAAAAATGTTCTATGCAGATGATGGTATACTAATAAATATAAATTTAGATATTTACATACTGCCAGAAATGTCTATTTAGTATTCAATGACACATACTACGCTCCTATGGATTCTCAGGTCTTTAGTGAGGACTCCATTTAAGCAATAGTATTCTTTTAGTGCATAATAAACTATGAATTAAAATTAGTCGGTGTCCTGTGATTATTGGGTTTAATTTTCTTCTAGACTGATTGATGAACTACTCATCCAACCGTGACATTGTTCACATTCCTCTGGTGCTTCAATAGACAGGCAATAGTTTCTGAGGCTCCCCAGCCCTTTGTGTTGTGACCAGGGTTCAAACTCAGGAACTAGGATTCCAGGTTGGGCTATGGCTTCGCTGACAGCCTGCCAGCCTTCAGCAGTGCCAGGTGACCTACAGGCTGCAGCCGTGTTATTTGGACCCGGGATGGTCACCATGCTAGGAAGGAAAACCAAGAAACCGCAGACCATCCACAGATCGTGTCTTTTTTCGGTGCTGTTTTCATTTTGTTTTCCTGTCAGCCCCCGAGGCGTACCATCCCATGATGGGCTAAGGGTCCAGAGGCTGCACCATCCCAGCCTAGGGTGATGGAAGCTGAGGCGTGTTGCCACAACCTCAGTTCAAGCCCCGTGATTGTCAATCAATCAATCAATAAAAATTTAAAATATTAAAAATAGCCGGGCACCAGTGGCTCACACCTGTAATCCTAGCTACTCAAGAGGCAGAGGATTGTGGTTCAAATCCAACCCAGGCTGTAAAGCCCATGAGACTCTTATCTCCAATAAAGCACTAGAAAACCAGAAGTGGTGCTGTGGCTCAAGTGGTAGTGCACTCGCCTTGAGCTGAAGAGTGCAGGGACAGCGCCCAAGGCCAGAGATCAAGCCCCACGAAAAAGAAATTGCAAAAATACTAATGAAGCTCCCCAGCTTGACTTTGTGCCTTTTTTTTCTCTGTCAGGCCTAGGATTTGAACTCAGAATCTGGGTAACTCTAATGCACTGTGGGGCATGGGGAAACTCACCATCTTTGAAGACAAGCAAATCAGGACTGTTCCCTAGGCCTGAATTCAACCCCTATCCCTGAATTCAATCCACATTTGAAATAATGATTAATATCTACATACTTATGTTTACCACATATTATTTTACTGTGTATTTATTTTATTTTTGCACTATTCATTCATTCATTATTTATATTGACTATTATTACACTTATAACATGTATTAAATTGATTACATCTTATGAGAACTATACAGATTAGCATATTTATTATATATCATACTTCAGACCCAGGACATTCACAGAAATTCTATAGTAGATGATCCCATGCTTAGAAAAACAGAAAGAAACCAAAGTCAAATTCATCCCTAGGCACCCCACTCACATCGGTAATCCCAGCTCCTCAAAAGGTGAGAACTGGAAGATGAAGTTTCAAAGCCAATCCAGGCAGAAAAGCCTGAGAGACCACATCTCCAATTAACTGGCAAAAAGCCAGGCTACAGGTATGGCTGAAGTGGTAGAAAATCAGCTATGAACAATCAAGCCAAGAAAGAGCAAGCTGAATTCAAGTGCAGAGAGAGGGGGCTAGGGAAAGAAAGCAGAGAGAAATCCTCCAAAAATAGAGAACAAAACAACAGTACACACATCCCACCTAATTTATGGTACCAACAAACTGAAAATAAAAAATCAAGCTTGTGCAGTTGTATAACTTTACATGAGCACATATGCTTTTAGGTACACTTCAAAACTATGTTTTAATAATACATATGTATATATATTAAAATGTATATATATATATATCTTTAAATAAACTAAGAAAGCAGCCAATGAATAAATACTTCTGAATTAGTGCCTTAACAATGGCATTATAAATTATTTATTTTAAAAGTGTATTTCAAGTTTCTTTCCTCAGGATCAATCTATAAGAAGTTTGTTCATGTGCTGTGCATCGGTGGCTCACACCTATAATCCTAGCTACTTAGGAGGCTGAGATCTGAGGATGGCGGTTCAAAGCCAGATTGGAAAGGAAAGTCCATGAGACTCTTATCTCCAATAAACTGGAAACGGTACTGTGGCTCAAGCGGTAGAGCACTTGCCATGAGTTGAAGAGCTGAAGGCGGGCAGCCAGACCCAGAGTTCAAGCCCCACCACCGACAAAAAAAAAAAAAAAGAAAGAAAGAAAGAAAGAAGATTGTTCATACTGATCATAAAATTCTAACCTTCTGAGCTTTAGGAAACTTATCTTCCTTTTCCTCCAGGGTCTTATGCTCCTTAGGCAAGTACTCCACTACTGAGCTACATCCCAGTCCCAATGGTTTAGTTTTTCATTTTACAATTCACTTTATTCCCAAAATGCTTATAAGTACCTCCTGTCCTTACAGAAGTGAGTTTTTATTCAGAAACCCAACCTTTTGTGGTATGAGGACTCCCCTAGTGTATTTTGTGGTAGGCACTGAGGAAAACTCACATGATGCAATTGCAGAGAGTTTATAGTTTTAGAAATAACTAAATAGAAATAACATCAACTGTCCCTCTAGGGAGGAATGATGTACTCATTTTCATTCTCACTCTTCATGGCAGATGGTCAAATTGGAAACACCAATGTGCTATGCTGAAATGTAAATGTTTAAACCCCTTTTTGAAAACTCTCATGTTATAAAATCAAAATGTATCAAATAAAGGCCATGTGAACTTTAAAAAATATGAAAAATGCTAATGAAGCTCCCTGGCTTGGAATGTGTGTTATTTTTTGTCTGCAAGGCCAGGGATTTGAACTTGGGGTCTGGGTAACTCTGTTGCACCTGGGGGAAGGGGAAGCTCTCTATGCTTGAAGATCAGAAAGTCAGGCCTCTTCCCTAGGCCTGAATTCAGGCCCCAACCCTGGAAAACGTAGTCCTTACATGTATTTTAAAGATAAGATTGAACTTCCAGACAGGTGTTCAGTCTATATCATGTTTGGTGTGGTTATTCATTGTACTTTTTGTTTTATTCATTTATTTACTGTTTATTTTATTGACTGTGATGACACCTAACCATGTATTACACTGTTTACACCCTATCACATAGCATTTAGATTTATAGACTTGTTCTCCATCATGCCTGACACCTCGCATCTCACAGAAAAGGAAAACAGGTGTCACACTTGGCTTCTTACACCAGGAGGAAATTTTTGGCAGGCTCTGAGATCGAGCCCCAGGGGTGGCCAAAATAGCCATACATGGATAGGCAGGTGGTAGTACACCAATAAATACATATTCGTACAGAGTGCCAGAGCCGTGTATCTAGTATTCAATGACATCTGCTACATTCCTACCAAGTCTTAGGTAGTTATTATGTCTCCATTGAAGGAATATTATTCTTTTCATGCCTGATTAACCATTAATAAAGTTCATTCAGCGTCCTAGGATTATTGCGTCTAATTTGAGTCCAGACAGCTGCACGAACTATTCAATCATGAGTTGGATACCATTCCATCAGAATTTCTATGCACAGGGAGGAGTCTCTTGGGATCTCCTGCCATGGGTAGGTGTCAGGACCAGGATTTGAACTCAGGGACTGTGTTGCGGGGTTGGCCTATGGCTTTCCTAACAGTCCACCAGCCTTCAGCAATGAAAGGTCACCTGTGCATGGCATCCATGTCATTCAGACCTAGGATGGTCACCGTGCAAGGAACCAAAGCCAAGAAACTGCCTACCATGTGTAGCTCATGGCTTGTTTTAATGTCATTTTCATTTTGTTTTCCTGTCAGACATCGGGTCTTAGGATTCCAGGATCCACTTTGGTTCTGGAGGCTGCACCCCAGGCTAGTGTGATGGAAGCTGAGACAGAGCTGTCATGATCTGAGTTCAAGCCAGGTGCATGGCCAAAAACAAACAAAAAAATTAAATTAAAAAATTAAAACAATTAAAAAATTAAACAATTAAAAAATTTAAAAAACAATTATTTACCTCCCTGTTTTGCAATTCGTGCCATTTTTTTCTGCGAGTCCTGGGATTTGAACTCAAGGTCAGGGTAAATAGGCAGCACTGTCAGGCTAGGGGAATCACACCATATTTGAAGCCAAGAAAGTCTAGCCTGTTCCCTAGGCCTGAATTCAACCTCAGTCCTGCAAAATATACTCCTCATATACATTTTATTTACATTTTAAAGACAGGATTTATACTTCCATATAGTCAGACAATATCATGTTTGGTATGGTTATTCATTTCATTTCTTGTTTTATTCATTTATTTACCATTTATTTTATTGACTCTGATGACATCTATACCGTTTATTACATTGTTTACTTCCTATCACATAACATCTAGATTTGTAGATGTGTTCACTATCATGCCTGACACCCAGGACTCTCCCAGAAAAGGAAAACATGTGTCACACTCGGCTTCTTACTCCAAGATTAAATTTTTGGCAGTGCTGGGATCCGAACTCGGGGCCTAGCAGGCCCAATTCATGAATGGGTAAGGGTGAGCATGGCAGCCTCTAGCCAATAAAGCTGTGAGGTGGTTCCCAGGTGCTGAGATGGAGCCCAGGTTTGGCCAAAACAGTGATACATGGATTGGCAGATGGTGGCATACAATTAATACATATTGGTAAAGAATGCCAGAGCGGTTAGAGGACAAGATGGCGGAGGAGAAGCTGGAAGCTGAACAAGCTCTCGCATAGAAAGCAGTTTTAGAGTTCCAGTGAACAGTCCTAAGCCAGAGAAACACAGCAAGTGTGCCATCACAGGACAGAGAGTTAGACAACTGAGAGAAAGCCAAGGCAAGAATACACATCTGAGCACCAGCCAGCCGCCGGCGGCGGTGGCGGCGGCGGCGGCGGCGGCGGCGGCGGCAGGGTCGCGGTGGAGATCGCAGCCGGGCTATCGGCGGCGGCAGGGTCGCAGTGGAGACCGCAGCCGGGCTATCGGCGGTGGCAGCGCCACGGTGGAGACCGCAGCGGGCAATACCTGAGCACTGAGAGTCCCGCGAAGGAGCCAGACGCAGCGGGCGAGCGGATTCTACTCAACACCAGCAAGAACCGACAAGGAGCAGACAGCTTCATCCTGCAGTTTGCAGACCAGAGACGACCCAGGATCCAAGACTCGGCGTGAGTAGAAGCCCGACATCCTCACTCCTTCTCAGGGAGCAGAGGAGGGAAGGCCACCCCTCCCCCCTCCCTCCTCCCCAGCACTGGCGATCTCCATCTTGGATACCGACAAAGCTCGGCGGAGCTGCTAGCTCCAACTCAGGCCTTGGAATAAAACGAGTCATTTAGCAGGTCACAAGAACTTAATGGCGAAGTGACCTGCCAGACTCAGCTCCATCCAGGGAAAAGTTACCCAGCTCAGGCACCAGCCATTGGAGTGGCTTTCCCCACTGGGTAACCAGAGCCAGAGGCTGCCCCTCCCTCTAGCAGCCTCAACAATCAAAGGAAAAACAGAAACCACTGAGAATGGCTCCAGGCTGGGCTCTGTGAGTTTTTTTTTCTTTTCTTTTCCTTTCTTCACAAATCAGCCCCAGAGAAAAGCTACGGATTGGTGAAAGCCCTCAACTCTACCCAGAACCTAGCCTCACCACTGCATCCCCCTCTTTTGTGATTCTCAAAGCAGATCTGCCTCCCATTAAACTAATCTGGGAGGGGGATCCCAAAATCTTGGGTAAAGCAGAGCATTTTTCTGCCTGTTCGAACAAACTGACTTAAGAAACCAATCAAGCCACAGGACCTCAAGCTGACCAGAGACTCCAACAAGAGGCTGGCTACAGACTAAAGGGAGATACAGGATTCTTCCCACCCCTCCCCCCCCCAAAAAAAATCAAAGAACTTTTTTTTTTTCTTTTCTTTCTTTTTTTTTTTTGGTACTTTATATATATAATTTTTTTTCCTTTTCTAAAAATTTTATTAATCCTTAATTTTTGCCTTTTTTGAAAAATAATGGTTTCCAGTAACTTTTTTTCCTCTTATAATTTTTATTTTAGGAATACGTGAATGTGTGGTTTCCTTTCTTTTCTTGTCTTCTCTCTCTTTTTCTTTCTTTCTTAACTATCTTTTTGTTTTTTGTCTAGCTCTACCGAACCTCTGATCTTTTTTTCCCTCCCTTTATTATCCTGTTCACCTATTCTTTTTTTTTGACCTTCTTTATGTGACTTAGCTCTTGTCCTTCACATCCTCAGATAAACCCGCAGTTAACTAGTAAACCCTATTCCCCATTGTGTACACACTTAACCCACAAATATATTACCCAATTCAAAACCTCCGAGATTTAAACTCCTTAATAGCAGTACTACCTCTTTATACCTATATAATATTTTAAGCATTTTTTTAAGTGTTTCACTTCTCTATGTCCCTTCCCTTATCTTAATATACTCACATTCCTCTCTAAATACATTTCTAATTTTTTTTCTGGTCTCTTTTCATTTCACTTTCCCGTTCTTCTTTTTTTCTCTCTCTCTACTTGCATCCTACCCAACCTATTTCCTGCATTGGGTTTAGGACATAGTTAACTCTCCCTGAGCCCCCCCACACCAATCTATCCCTATTTTTTACCCACATCTCTCCCTAACCCTTATAATTTCTGGTCTTCCAAATTCTTCTCTGCGGTCGAAGCCCATTAACATATAGTTGTTTGACGTTGAATAGATGTATCTGTTGAACTAGATTGTATCTGTAGACTATTAACTGTACAAAAGCAAACTTTGATTGATGGTTGCCTTAAGATAGTGTTCTAGCACAAAACTGGTGCTATTTTCATCTCAAATGGGCAGAGTAAGCCGGAAAAACACAAAAAAAATGGCAAACCCGGATATCTCAATTCCCAATTTTGACAATCAGGGGTCAGAACAGATACTGAATGCTCCAGAGGAGAGTTCCCAAATAGCTCTACAAACACTGGTGGCAACCATGATAAATGAAAAGTTTGACAACTTCCAAAGGACTCTGTATGAGCGTGAAAGGGAGAAAGAGGAGGCATTCCAAAAGCTTATACAGGAATATCATAAGCGTGAGGAAGCTTCTCAAAAACTGATACAGGATTTGCGTGAACAACTTGAGAATACTCAAAGAGAAAGGGAAGAATGGCGTGAGCAGGCTGAGAACACTCAAAGAGAACTGCAGGAATCCCACGAAGAGAAGGCAGCTAATCAAAGAGTAATACAGGAATTGAGAGACCAGGTAGAGAATACACAAAGATCACTAAAGGCATTCATGGAATCCATTAACAAAGAGCTGAAGGAAGCCAGGGAGACCACAAAGGGAATGCTGAATGAAACCCAACAAAAAGAATGGGAATCCAAAGAAACCATAACCAATCAACTAAGTGATTTGAGAACAAATACTGAACACCAAATAAAGGAAGTAAAGAAATTTGTACAAGACCTAAAACAGAGCTTCAACAAAGAACTTGAAGCCATCAAAGCTGACCAACTAGAAGGAAAAGAGATAAAAAACAAAGTAGAGAGTCTTGACAGCAGGTTAGATCATGCAGAAGATCGAATCTCAGGGATTGAAGACAGCCTAGATATTATAGAGAAAGAACATACAACCATCCAAGACAAGTCCAAGAAATATGATAGATCTATCCAACACCTGGAAGACACCATCAGAAGGCCTAATCTAAGGATAATGGGTGTAGAGGAGCACCTAGAAACAGAAGTTAATGGTCTAGGAAATTTGTTTAACAGGATCCTAGCAGAGAACTTCCCAAACATACCAAAAGATAGGCCTATTCAGATACAAGAAGGTTTTAGAACCCCAAATAGACCAGACCAGAATAGGACCTCCCACTGACACATTATAATCCACACAGGATCAACACAGACCAAGGAAAAGATCCTTAAAGCTGTCAAGGAGAAAAGGGTAATCACCTATAAAGGGAAACCAATCAGAATCACCTCAGATTTCTCAGCAGAGACAATCAAAGCAAGAAGAGCCTGGAATGAAGTATGCCATGCCCTAAAAACAAACAACTATCAACCAAGAATACTGTACCCAGCTAAACTCCCCTTCATAACTGAAGGCCAAATAAAAACCTTCCATAGCAAAGAAAAATTGAAACAATACATCTCCACCAAACCAGCCCTACAAAAGATTCTTAAAGACATCCTACACATAGAAAACCAACAAGACCGCAATAAAGGCCAAGAAACTGCACCCAAACTAAGAATCCAAGAACCATAGGAAGAACCCAGTTTTTGCAGCCCCCACGAAGGTGGATAACATGGCAGGAACTCCCAAATACCTCTCAGTCCTATCTCTTAACGTTAACGGACTGAACTCTCCAATTAAGCGACATAGACTGTCTAGTTGGATTAAAAAACAAGACCCTTCTATCTGCTGCCTGCAGGAGTCACATCTTGCCCGTAAAAACAAACACATTTTCAATGTTAAAGGCTGGAACAAAATCTACCAAGCAAACGGCCCCCATAAACAGGCGGGAGTTGCAATCCTAATATCAGATAAAATAGACTTCAAATTAAAATTGGTGAGAAGAGATAAAGAAGGTCGCTACATACTAATTAAAGGATCTCTCTTTCAGGAGGATATTACAATTCTAAATATCTATTCGCCAAACAATGGAGCACCCAAATTTATCAAAGAAACACTACTTTCCCTCAAATCCCATATAGATCCAAATACATTAATTGTTGGGGATTTTAACACACCACTCTCCCCACGAGATAGATCAACTCAGCAAAAACTCAACAGAGAAACCACAGATCTAAACAGCTGCATAGATCAACTAGACTTAACAGACATCTACCGAACATTTCACCCAGCAGCATCAGAATACACGTTTTTCTCAGCAGCACATGGAACATTTTCTAAAATAGACCACATTTTAGGCCACAAAGCAAACTTGTCTAAATTCAGAAACATTGAAGTTATACCTTGCATCCTCTCTGACCACAAGGGAATAAAATTAGAACTCAATACCAAAAGCCACCAAAGAAAGTCCGGCATCACATGGAGGCTGAACAACACACTGCTGAATCATGAGTGGGTCATGGAAGAGATTAGAAAGGAAATCCAAGTGTTCATGCTATTCAACAAAAATGAACACACAAATTACCAGCTCCTCTGGGACACAGCAAAGGCAGTACTCAGAGGCAAGTTTATAGCTCTGAGCTCCTACATCAACAAATTGGAGAGATCTGAAACTAACAATTTAATGACACATCTAAACCTCCTTGAAGAAGAACAGCAAGATAAACCCCAATCCAATAGACGGAAAGAAATAATCAAAATTAAATCAGAATTAAATGAATTAGAATCCAAAAAAACTATAGAAAGAATCAACAAAACAAAGAGTTGGTTCTTCGAAAAACTTAACAAAATTGACAGACCGTTAGCAAATCTTATCAGAAAAAGAAGAGAACACACCCAAATTAATAAACTCAGAGATGAGAATGGAAACATCACCACGGAAACAACCAAGATTCAGAACATTATAAGGGAATACTTCTCAAAACTTTATGCTAATAAGTTTGAGAACTTGACAGAAATGGACCTTTTTCTAGCAAATATTGACATGCCAAAACTAAACCAAGATGAGTTAAACTATCTTAACAGGCCCATATCAAGCATTGAAATAGAAAGAGCAATAAGAGACCTCCCAGCTAAGAAAAGTCCAGGACCAGATGGTTTTACAGCGGAATTTTACAAGGCCTTCAAAGCAGAGCTCACACCAATACTCCTCCAACTCTTCAACGAAATTGAAAGAGAAAGCTCACTACCGAACACATTCTATGAAGCCATCATAACCCTCATCCCAAAACCAGGCAGAGACTCATCAAAGAAAGAGAACTATAGACCCATCTCTTTGATGAATATTGATGCAAAACTTCTCAACAAAATTTTGGCCAATCGACTTCAACATTTCATCCAAAAAATCATACACTACGATCAAACAGGATTCATTTCAGGGATGCAAAGCTGGTTCAATATACGCAAATCAATTAATATTATTCATCACATCAACAGGAGCAAGAATAAGAACCACATGATTATCTCAATAGATGCAGAAAAAGCATTCGACAAGATCCAACACCCCTTCATGATGAAGGTTTTGGAAAAATTAGGAATCCATGGAACATTCCTCAATACAATAAAGGCTGTATATGACAAACCTACAGCCAGCATTATACTCAATGGTGAAAAACTTAAGCCATTTCCTCTTAACTCAGGAACAAGACAAGGATGCCCACTCTCGCCACTCCTTTTCAATCTAGTATTAGAATGCCTAGCTACAGCAATAAGACAAGATGCAGACATAAAGGGGATCCAAATAGGGAAAGAAGAAATAAAACTCTCCCTCTTTGCAGATGACATGATCTTGTATTTAAAGAATCCCATAGACTCCACTCCCAAATTATTCAAGCTGATTCAAAACTTTGGCAAAGTAGCAGGGTATAAAATTAACCCCCAAAAATCAACGGCTTTTCTGTATGCCAATAATGAGAAAAGTGTGGCTGAATTAGGAAAGCAACTCCATTTGTAATAGCCCCACAAAAAATAAAATACCTAGGAATTAACTTAACTAAAGAAGTGAAGGACCTCTATGATGAAAACTTTAAAATCTTGAAAAAGGAAATCAACACAGAACTAAAAAAATGGCAAAGCCTCCCATGCTCCTGTATTGGAAAGATTAACATTGTGAAAATGGCAATACTTCCCAAGGCTATCTACAAATTCAACGCAATACCTATCAAAATTCCAACCTCATTCTTCAAGGAAATAGAAGAGGCAATCCAAAAATTCATATGGAACAATAAAAGACCCCGAATAGCAAAAACACTCCTCAACGGAAAGAACACTGCTGGAGGAATATCAATACCAAATTTCAAACTCTACTACAAAGCCATAGTAATCAAAACAGCTTGGTACTGGCATAAGAACAGACCTCAGGACCAATGGAATAGAATTGAAAACTCAGAAATGAACCTACAGACCTATAGCCATCTAATCTTCAATAAGGGAGCTAAAACAATAGAATGGAAGAAAGACAGCCTCTTCAGTAAATGGTGCTGGCAAAATTGGTTAACTACATGTAGAAAACTAAAGCTAGATCCTTATATATCACCCTGCACCAGAATCAACTCCAAATGGATCAAAGACCTTGAAGTCAAAGCAGACACCCTGAAAACATTACAGGATGGAATAGGAGAAACCCTAGGTCTCCTTGGCTCAGGCCGAAATTTTTTGAATCGAGACCCAGAAACAACAAATCAAAGAAAGGTTGGACAAATGGGATTGCATAAAGTTGCAGAGCTTCTGCAGGGCAAATGACATAGCTAGCAAGATCAATAGAAAGCCCACAGATTGGGAGAAGATCTTTACTAGCCATACAACGGACAAGGGTCTCATATCTAAAATATACTTGGAACTCAAAAAATTAAACCCCCCAACAACAAATCCCCAAAGAAACAACTGCCCAATAAATAAGTGGGCGAAAGACTTAAAGAGAAGCTTCTCTGAAGAAGAAAGAAGGATGGCCAATAGACACATGAAGAAATGTTCAACCTCCCTAGCCATAAAAGAAATGCAAATCAAAACAACATTGAGATATCACCTCACCCCAGATAGAACTGCAAAAATCAAAAACTCTAATAACAACAGATGCTGGAAGGGATGTGGACAGAAGGGAACCTTACTGCATTGTTGGTGGGAATGTAAACTAGTCCAACCACTTTGGAAAGCAGTATGGAGGTTCCTCAAAAACTTCACATAGAACTCCCCTATGACCCAGCAATCCCACTTTTGGGCATTTACCCAAATGCTTACAAACAAGACCACACTAAAGCTACCACCACAACTATGTTTATTGCAGCATTATTTACCATAGCTAAGATATGGAACCAACCCAGATGCCCCTCAGTAGATGAATGGATCAAGAAAATGTGGTATATATACACAATGGAATTCTATGCCTCCATCAGAAAGAATGACATTGCCCCATTTGTTAGGAAATGGAAAAACTTGGAAAAAATTATATTAAGTGAAGTAAGCCAGGCCCAAAGAAACATAGGTCTCATGGTTTCCCTTATTTGCAATATCTAGTATATGTACGAGTCAAGCGGAAAAGGTCAGATAATGTGATGTTAGGAAAATGAACCCTTAGATATGTATTTTAATGTTTTTTCTTTCATACATGTGTTTCTAACGCATTTATAAGATTATCTCTTTGTTGCTTTGTATGTCCCTCCCCCACAGTATAACCCCTGCTTTCACTATATTTGATTTCAGTATAACTTGTGGAGGAGATGGGGAAAAACCAGTTGTTTAAGGATACAGGTGGATCTGATGCAACAATGAGAAGTACAAGTTGTCATGTCCAAAACGAGCTTTACAACGTCGGTGCGGGGGGAGGGGGGTTTGGGGGAGAAGGGGGTGGGAGGGAGGGGGGAAGGAGAAGGATTGGGATGGGGGGAGGGGGGAGGCTGGGAAGGGATGGGAAGGGTAAACAAAGGAGGAGGCTGCAATACTTGGTAAGAAATGTACGTATTATCCTGCCCATGCAATTGTAACCCCTCTGTACAGTATGTTCACAAATAAAATAAAATTAAATTAAAAAAAAAAAAGCAGATTTACAGCACAGGAAAAAAAAAAAGCCTAAAAAGCCTAGAAAGTACACGAGACCCTAAGTTCAAGCCCAATATTGGCACAAAAATTAAAACAGAAAAAGAAAACATATAGTCTCCTTAGCAAAGGGCATAGCAAAGACTATTACTACTCAGCATTGCTACTGAAAATGGTTGACAATGATTGCTTTTATAGAGATAAAAAATAATAGCCATGAGATAAACAAGAAATACCTGATAAGAGCCAAAGAAAGAAGTTAATGGAATCCCCAAGGCTCTTGAAGCCTAAGATTTATTCATGAATCCATCAGTGACAAAGGGAGATCAAAGCCTCATTTCAGGTTAATGGTGAGAAGAATCCCAAGAGCTTCACATCTAAGCTGACTCCAGATGTTTCTGTCACCACTACTTTATGTCCATCTAACCTAATTTCTGAATGTTACTAATATCTTAAGAAACCTGTGGTATCTCACTAGTGATGACTGTTCTTGTATTTCTTCTACCTACATTCAACAGCTACCACGCCTTCCCCTATATGCAGTGCTTGTATATGAGTTGCTCATGTATGGCCTCCATATCCAATGTGTATCAGACCCACATGGGAAGTTTTCCCCTCTCAGGATCCCTTTCTTTATTTCCTGTTGGGAACCAGTTTGGGCAGATCCTCCCTGGTTCTGATGTCTCTGTCCTCAGGGCATTCCTGCACTGTTGGGCTTCTGTTTGGAATTTTTATATTAATTGGATTATATAATTTGTACTTCAATAGCAGTCCCGAGTTGATGAATGGTGGTCCCAAATACATAATATATGTTATATAAATTATATATAACATATATTATAACATATATGTTATATAATATATATATATATTATATATAATATGATGCATGTTATATTTGTTAAAGCCAGTCTTGTGATTTCTCTATTCTCCTTCAACTATGGTAGGCCATTTGTAATTTGTATAATCATACAACTAAAAATAAAAAGACTATATGAAGCAGAAAAAAAAAAAGTAAAAAAAAAAAGAATGCCAGAGCCATCTATCTGACTGAATGATGCTAACTACATTCCTACCAACTCTTAGGTATTTATTATACTGCCTTTGAAGTAATATTATTCTTTTCATGCTTAATAAACTATCAATTAAAATCAATCAGCATCCTAGGATTATTACATCCCCTTTTATACTCGAGTGATGCACGAACTACTCTTTCAATCAGTATTCCTATGCATAGGAATGAGTCTCTTGTGATGTCCTGCCATTGGTAGGTGTCAGGACTTAGATTTGTTACCCAGGACCTATGTTGACAGGTTGGCCTATGGCTTCCCTGATGGCCCACAAGCCTTCAGGAATAGCATTTCAACTCCACTTTGCAGCCGTGTCATTCAGACTCAGGATGGTCACCCTGCAAAGAAAAAAATAATGTAAAACACCCAGTCTTCTGCAGCTCACCACTTTTTGTGCTGTCCCACATTTTTTTTTCTTCATGCAAGCCCTCTGGGCCTAGGATCCCAGCATCGACTATGGGTGAGAGGCTGCAGCCCAGTCTAAGGAAATCAAAGCTGAGGTAGAATTGCCACGACCTGAGTTCAAGCTCCATGGTTGGCAAAAAAAAGAATAAATAAATAAATTAATTAATTATTTAACTAAATTGAAAAAAATCCCTCTGGTTTGGAATTTCTGCCAGTTTTCTTTCCTAGCCTGGGATTTGAACTCAGGATCTTGGTAAATCTGTAGTAATGTGAGGGAAGGTACAGAGATTCTACTACTTGAGTTCAAATCCTGTGCCAAGCCAAAAACAAAAAATTAAGTCACTGACCTCAGCTGGGGGGTGGGGGGATAGCTGTGGAGGTGGGAGGGAAGGGATGGGAAGGGGAAAACAAAGGAGGAGGCAACAATGCTCAATAGTAAATGTACTCATTACTTTGCTCATGTAACTGTAACCCCCTATACAGCTGTTTTACAAAAACAATGTACAAAAATGAAACAACTTAGAGCTCGGGGAAGCACTTTGCAGGTAAGGGAAAGATGATTGAATAGATATACAAAATTATACACTGCTGTTTTTAAAATGTTCAGTATGGAACTGAATAAACATAACTGCTTCCATTAAAACTAATAAAGTCACTGTCTTGGAACAGTAGCTAGTATTTCTGCCACTGCTGGGATATGATGTCACCATCCGGGTAACTCTTTTGCATCGTAGGTGAAGGGGAAGCTCACTGTCCTTGAGGAAAAAAAATTCAGGGTAGAGTTCCCAGGGCCTGAATTAAGTCCCTATAATGGAAAATAATATTTATGTACATGTGTAATATATGTTACATATTACATGTGTATGTTTATTAGAAAGTATGATTTTTATTATTCATTTTGTATTTCTGTATTTCTATAATTTATTCATTTACTTATTTTTTATTGTATTAGTATTATTATACACATAATATTTATTACATTTTACACATCTATTATAAAATTATACATAATAATTTAGGACATTGACTCATTTTTCATTAATAATTTATTAAGTGTTGAAACATGATACATAATTAAATGGAGCCATTTGTCACAGTCTTCACAAGTTTAGAGTCTCTCCCAAAAATGAGCTTTGTCTTGTTTATCTTTAACACCTTCCTGTAGGAATTTCTTTAGATGATTTATACTCAGAAACCTTTCCTTGAGGATAGGCAAGTTGAGGGATAAAATTGTAAGGGTGGGACTGGGAATGTGGTGTAGGGGTAGAGAGCTTGCTCAGCATGCATGAATGCCAGGGATTGAATCCTCAGTGCTACATACTCAGAAAAAAATCAGAAGCTGTGGAGTGCTCAAGTGGTAGAGCACTAGCCTTGAGAAAAAGAAGCACAGAGACAGTAACCAGGACCTAAGTTCAAGTCCCAACACTGGCAAAAACAATAGGCCAGATGCCAGTGGCTCACACCTGGAACCCTATCTTCTCAAGAGGCTGAGATCCGAAGACCACAGATCAAAGGCAGCCTAGGCAAGGAAAGCCTGCTAGACTTTTATCTCCAATGAACCACCAAAAGATCCCATGTGGCACTGTGGCTCAAGTGGTAGAGTGTTCGCCTTTAGATGAAGGGCTCAGGAACAGTGCCTAGGCTTGAGTTCAAGACACACGATGGGCAAAAAGTGAGGGTTAATCAAAGTACTTTTCCTATTTGCTAACTAGAAGAACATTCTCTGGAAAATGAATGCTGATGTACACCAGAATTGGAGTCAGAACTCAAGGTTCAAGTTTAGCAGATCCATATGCCCAGCCTCTCAGACCCTAGCATTATAACCTTGTGTCCTACAGAGTTCTGAAAGGTCCATTGTTGAAAGGCTTAATATGCTCCCCAAGCCTTTTGTGATAAGCAGTTGACTTATATTTTCAATGGCATTACAATTCTGACCTAGCAGAGCACCAGTAGTAAGGCCCATCACCCTAGCTCAGGAGGCTGAGGTCTGAGGATCACAGGGTGAAGGCAGCCAGGTCAGGAAAGTCTATGACACTCTGACTTCCACTTCTGAAAGGGTAGATGTTCAAGGGCTTCCTGGGTTTCCCTTGGTGATGAGAAGTTACTTGTACTTGAGTTGAACTCAAGGCCTGGGCACTGTCTCTAGCACTCTACTACTTGAGCCACAGCACCAGTTCTGGCTTTTTCTCTGCATGTGCTATAGAGTGATCAAACGCCATGCTTCTTGCATGCTAGGCAAGCACTCTCACACTAATCCACATTCCCAGTCCTCTCATCTTTTTCTTAATGGTAGTTTCTACATAAGTATGCTACCACTTTACATTCCCCAAGTTTAATTTTCTGAATACTTGTTATTTAAAAAAAACCCTGATCTTCTCTTCCCCTGCCTGATTTGTGACTGTTCCTGCCTTGGCCTCATAATTAAATGTAAATAAAGGCTGCTGAGATCTTAAGTGTGCATCATATAAGGACACAGGTCTGGAACTATGGAAGAAAAAAGCCATGGGCCTGAAAAGAAGAGAACGATGCAATATGTGCAACAAGTCTATCTGAAAAATAAATCTGTACATAAAAGGAGAAGTATTGCATACAATCTGTTTGCACTCAGGGAGGCAATATACACACATAAGTAGGTAGGACACTAATACATAAACTTGGCCTTCTCTTTTTGAATTGTTTTGGTGGCCATATCAGGGCTTAAACTCAGGGCCCTATGTGTTCCTCAGCTGTTTTGCTCAAGGCTGAGACTCTACCACTGCCACAGCTCCACTTCTAGCCATCTGGGTCAATTGGACATACACGCCTGCCAGGTTTTCCTGCCTGGTCTGGCTTGTATCTCCTGTTTGGCTTTCTTTCTCAAAGCTGGAGCTCTACCCTCTGGGTCACTGATACACTTCTGGTTTTCTGGTGGTTTATTGGAAATAAGAGTCTCGCAGACTTTTCTGCTCGAGCTGGCTTTGAACAGAGATCTCCTGAGGAGACTTCAAGTGGCTTTTCTCAGGGATTCACTGAGGATCTGCTCCACACAAATCCTTAGTCTAAATCTTGAGCGGTACTAGAGAAAAAAAGGAAACATGAAGATGCTTCTAGTATGTTGTAGATACTAAAGGTTGGAGACACAAAACACTGAAAATTATTAAATAATTTTATAGGCAGACAGTATGAGGATCGCTCCAAATTTTGGTCCTCTCATGCTGAGACAGTAAATTCACTGCAGCTCAATGCTAAGTGACTGAACTGGCATGTCCTGTCGACATTTGCTGCCAAAATCATGTGACACTCATTTCTCACTTTTGGCTTCAAACCTGTGACCAGAAGAGAAGAGGAGGAGAGAAAATCCTTCTCAGAGAAAGCACCTATAAAGAACATTGGGTAGTTGACTTATAAATTCAAAGCATTGGAATGGTGCTGTTAAGTAGTCAGATTGTCCAGATTAAAAAATGAAGAAGAAAGGCAGGTGCCAGTGGCTGCTGACTGTAATCCCAGCTCCTCAGGAGGCTGAGATGTAGAGAATCTGAGTTTGAATCCAGCCAGCATAGGAAAGTCGATGACACTGTTATTTCTAAGAGATCACAGAAAACCCAAAAGTGGGTCTGTGGCTCAAGGTTAATGAACTACTCTTGAGCAAAAGTAACTCAGGGACAGCGCCTATGCTCACAGTTCAACCCCAGGACCTGCTTCCATGTCTTTGTGTATGTGTGGATGTATTTCTATAGGTGAAGCTCCAGAGTAGCTATGACAAAAGGCATCAAGCTAGAAATTTTGTTTTCAACACAATGATTTCATAACACAGAGACTGCTTTCATGACAGTGCATGTTCCTGGACTCCCCTCACAGTTCCCAGTGCAGCCTGCGGGTTTCTCTGCCTCCCAGGCTTGCTGGAAGAAGTCTCTCTCATTGTCTGAACAGGCAGACAAAAGGCCTCAGTCCTGTACAGCTGTGTAACAAACAACTCCATATGGCCAATTAGTGAGGATGAGTGTGGATGAGCTCTGAAGGTCAGGACAAAAAGGCCTCTTTGTACCCCAAGCTATCTCTCTCCCCAGTGCTCCGTGTTGACAGACAGCCTTCATTTATGCCACCTCCTTTGGCAGGCCAAGTTCCCAGCATGTATCCTGCCTTTGTGAAACTATATTCTGGTGTTCAGATACAGTGCTCAATATAATTCAGGAGTCCTTCTGGCAGACAACTAGGGCACTTATCCTCAAGAAATGTTTCATTGAGGGTGATGATGGGCCTATGATGCCTCTGCTAGGTTTCTGGAAGCTTTGGAAATCCAAGCACATGTCTGATCTCACCATGCTTCTTGTCATCTAGACTGCTGAAGCACATTAGGTTTTGAAACCTTTGACCTATCCAAGGTGAGCTCTGGGTGGCAAGGTTTTGGGGATGAAAACAGGACCTGGGTGCTGACCATGAGCTCAGTGCAGGAGCCCAGTGCTTTACCATTTTGTGTCACAGCTTTACTTGTAGTCTGTGTGTGTGTGTGTGTGTGTGTGTGTGTGTGCATGCGCGCGCACACACATACACCAGTCCTGGAGCTTGAACTCAGAAACTGAGCACTGTACCTAATTTCTCTTGTACAAGAATAGCCCTCTCCCACAGAGCCACTTCAGGATATTTTCTAGTGATGTGTTCCTGAGAAATCAAGTCCAGAGTTTCATAGATGCAAAGCACTCTACCCCTAAGGCACATTCCCAGCCCTCTACTTCAGGTTTGTTATTTTGTTTCTTTTTTGTTGTTGTTGCTTGTAGGAGTTGAAGTCTGGGCCTGGGTGCTGTCCCTCAAGTCTTGTGCTCTACCACTTGAGCCAAAGCCCCATTTCAGGTTTTCTCATGGTTCATTGGAGCTAAATGTCTCAAAGACTCCTGCCCAGGCTAGCTTTGAACCATGATCCTCAGATATCATCCTCCTGAAGAGCTAGGATGACAAGCATGAGTGACAAGCATCCAGCTTCCACTTCAGGTTTCTTAGTGATGAATTGGAGATAATAGTCTCATGGGACATTTTGTGTCTGGCATAGTTTGGATGGGAGATCCTCAGATCTCAGCTTCCTGAGAAGGCAGGCTGACAGACCTCAGCTATAGACCCCTAGGCTGTGGCACTCTACTGTAAGGGGGTCCTTGGCTCCACATGGTGGAGGGCTAGCCATGTGCCCAAGAGGTAAGGGTCAGTGCCTATGATGTGAGTTCAAGGTTCATGATTGAGAAAATCACAAAACAAAACAATTGTCTGCAGTAGATAACTCACCCACTCTTCAGTAATACATAATTTTGTCTCTACCATGGGGACATATCTGCGTCTCAATATTCTTGTCTGCATAATCATCTCAGTTGTGTAGCTCTTACAAGGACCATATGAAAGAATGCATTCTGTGAAGGACACAGCAGATGGCACTCTTTGAAGGACTCAGCACACAGTATCATGTGAAGACTGAGCACCCAGCACCCAATGCAGGACTCAACACACTGCACCCTGTGAAGGACTCAGAACACAGCACCCTGTGCCAGACTCAGCACAGGGAATCCTATGGACTCAGCACATAGCTCTATTCCACAAGCTGTCATTGGAATTAGATTGCTTTCATCAGTATCACCATTCTTTGAGGAACATTTCACAAATCACACAAGTTCACTTCTAATGGTTTAGTGGAGGTGTTTTTTTGGGAGGCGGAGGAAGGCTATCCATAGGGCTTGAACTCAATGCATGGGGATACTGTTCTAATAACATTTGCTCAAGCCTAAGGCTCTAATACTTAGAGCCACATCTCCAAGAGTCTCACATACTACCTACCAGGGCTTGGTTTTAAAGCTCCCAAGCAGCCAGGATGATGGGGTAAACCAGCAGCATCTGGTTCTGTGGAGCTGGGTTGCAGCTCTTTACATCTGCCTGAGTCAGGTTAGGTGGCAGCTGTCAGTGCCAACTCCTAGCTTGTTCTGTGATGTGGTATTTGAAGTCCTGTCCTTCTATAATTGCAGTTAGAACATTCTACCTTTTGTTGGTGGCTGTGCTGGGGCTTGAGTAAGGGCTTAGATACTGTCCCTAAGCATTTGCGCTCAAGGCTAGCACTCGATTGAAAGAAGCAGAACTGTCTTTCAGGTTTTCTGTTTATGTGGCACTGAGGAATGGAACCCAGGGCTTTGTGCTTACTAGGGGAGAACTCAATCACTGAGCCCCAGGAGTAAAGGAGATATAAATAGATAGATTGTTGTATATAAATATTATATACACAAAAGAGAGATGTCTATATTATTAAATTATAGATAATATTATTACAAATTATTAGGTATTAAAATATATCTCCACTTAATGATATGTCCCAGTTAACAATTAATAAAGCATTAATTAATACTCAGTATCCTGTTATTATTTATTACATATGTTCATACACTCATGCATATAATTAAATATTTTATAGAATGAGACAGATATCTATATATTATTAAATTATGCATCATGTGCTACTACCAATTATTAGGTATTTATGTCTCCATGCAATTTTTATTCTGTTAATAGTTAATAAAATATTAATTAAACTTAATCCATGTCCTATAATTACTGCATCTAATTTTATCCTAGAATGATTCATTACTAATTCAATCTGTTTATCATTTATTATAGTGACAATTCTTCCACCTATGACATTTTTTTACCTTTGTGACATCCTATTTACAATAGCATATTGATTTACATTCGAATTATATATCTTACCTAACACTGAGCACTTTCAAAGAAAAGAAAATCATGTGTCACGCTAGGCTCCCCACTCCACGATTACATTTTTGGCAGTGCTGGGATCTAAACTCAGGGCCTAGAATGCCTTTAGCCAATTCAGCTGCCAGGTTGTTCCCAGGCCCTGAGATTGAGCCCCATATATTGACTCCATATTGTGCTTAGTGTAGCTATTCATTTTTTTGTTTTATTCATTTATTTACCATTTATTTTATTGATTGTTCTTACACATGGACTATTTATTACGTTTATTACATAGGATAGATTTGTCTATGTATGAAACTTCACACCTGACATCCAGGACTTTCACAGCAAAGGAAAACCTGTGTCACCATGGGCTTCTTACTCCATGAGTCAATTTTTGTGAGTGCTGGCATCTGAACTCACAACCTACAAGGCCCAATTCATGAATGGGTGAGTGTCAGTATGCAAGCCTGGGGCATATTGAGCTGACAAGTAGTTTCCAGCACCTGAGATCGAGCCCCAGCGGTTGACAAAATAAGAACAGATTGACATGAAGATGGTAGTACAGTACCCAAATAAATATAGATCTTTATAGAGTACCAGAGATGTCTATACATTATTTAGTTAAATAGGCTACATTCCTACCAATATTTGGGTATTTTTAATGCCTCCATGTAATTTATAGTATTGTTTTCATCCTTAATGAATTGTTAATTAAATCAACCAACCACTGTCCCGAAACTATTGGGTCGATGTAATCAATAGTATTCTTTTAATGTGTCAAAAATATTCATTGAAATCCATCGGCCTCCTAAAATCACTCTAATTTTATAGTAGTATCATTCAGGAACAACTTATTCAACCTTGACATTCATAACCTTCCATCAGTATTCCTATGAATAGGAACGAGATTATTAGGATATCCCGCCATTTGTAGGGGTCAGGACCAGGTTTGAACCCAGGGCCTATGTTGCCGTGTTGGCCCATGGCTTCCCTGGTAGCCTTCCAGCCTTCAGCAATACCAGGTTTCCAACACTTTTCAGCCATGTCATTCAGACCCAGGAAGTTCACCTTGCAAAGAAAACAAATGTAAAACCGGCAACCATCTGCAAGTTGCAGGTTTTTATTCTTTGTTTCTGTGTTGTTTTATTTATTTATTATTCCTGTCAGCATTTGGGCCCCAAGAACCCAGGTTTGGCTGTGGGTCAAGTGGCTACACCCAAGCCTGGAGTGATTGAAGCAGAGGCAGAGTTGCCATGCCCTGAGTTCAAGTTCTGGGCTTGACAAAATTAATATAAATAAAAATAAACACATTCAAAATATTTTAATAATTATGAGACTGCTTGGCTTGGAATTCATGCCATTTTTTTCTGCCAGTCCTGGGATTTGAACTCAGGGCCTAGGTACATCTACAGCACTGTGGGAGAAGGGAAACTCACCAAGCTTGTAGACAAAAAAGTCAGGCCTGTTCCCAGGGCCTGAATTCAAGTCCTAGCTCTTGCAAAAATAATATTCGTATGCTTTTTAAATACAGGATTCATATTTACATACACATGTTTGCTGCATATTGCAGTTAATGTGGTTATTCATTTTATTTTGTGTTTTATTTATTTCTTATGTATTTTATTGAGTATGATTACACATATAACCTTTTTTACATCTTATTACATAGGACATAGATTTGCCAATGTACTATACATCATTCCTGAGACCGAGGACTTTCATTGATAAGGAAAACAAATGGGACATTTGGCTTCTTCCACCAGGATTACTTAAGTTTTGGCAGTTCTGTAATTTGAACTCAGGGCCTAGAAAGCCCACTTCTTGAATGGTGAGTGGATCAATTTGCACCAGTCTGATGCAAATGAAGTTGTTGGGCAAATTTGGCCCTAGGAGTAGCCAATATATAAACACATAGATGTGTAAAATGCAGTGTGTGTGTGTTTACATACTTATGTAAATTTATGTAGATTCTAGTGTATAACTCTATAGTCATGTAGAATCTAGTGTGTAACTAGACATTTATGTAGATTCTAGTGTATAACTCTATATCAAGAGTGATGTCTATATCTTACTTTTATATATTCTATTACTATCAATTATTTGGTCTAAAATTATTCCTCCATTAATTATTCACAGTAGAAGACTTAATTAAATTAATGAATAACCTATATTTAATGCATACAATCTTACATTAGAAAGACATTAATTAGTAATTCAATTAGTACATTTCAAACATTCTATTAGAGTTCCTAGAGATAGGAACTAGTTTCCTAGGACCTTCAGCCATGTGTATGTGGGAGTCCCAGGATCGAACTCAGGGCCCAGGTGTCTGGGTTAACCTCAGGCTTCACTGACAGCCCACCAGCCTCAGCCTTGCAAAGTCATGTACAATGTTCAAGCCAAGTCAGTGAGACCCAGGATGGTCACTGTGCAAAAGAAACAAAGGTAAAACTGTTGTGGAAAACTGTCTGGTTTTTCCTCTTCCATTTTTGTTTGTTTTTTGTTTTTGGCCAGTTCTGGGAATTGAACTTGGGTCCTAGGATCCCTGGATCATCTGTGGTTGTAAAAGCTGCACCCTCACCTAGGGTAATGAAGGCTGAGGCAGAGTTGTGACGAACTGAGTTCAATCCCCATGCCTGCCCCCCAAAAAAGTTAAGGTTCTGGTTTGGAATTTGGGACATTTTATCTGTCATACCTAGGATTTGAAATCAGGGCCTGGGTAACTCTATTTTGCTGTGGGTGAAGTGGAAGCTCACCCTCCTTGAATAAAAGAAAGCCAAGAGCATTTCCCAGGGCATGAATTCTAGCCCCAGAACTGGCAAAATAATATTTATATACATTTATAATGTACATCATATATATATGTATTTGCATAGGTATTACATATTGTACCTATGAAACAATATTCTCACAGAGAGCAGAACAGGTCAACATTGGCTTCTTACTCCACCTATTGTCTTTGGCACTGCTGGGATTTGAACTCAGGGCCTAGAATACCAATTCATCAAGGTATCAATGTAAGCACACCAGCCTCAAACAAATTCACTGCCAGGGAGTTCCCAGGACCTAAGTTTAACCTCCAGGAGTGGCCAATATATAAATAGATAGATGGGTAAATTGCTGCAAATACATATATATGCATAGAGAGTGAGAGAGAAAGAGAGAGAGATGTATATGTATATTCCAGTGTATATGTAAATATATATATATATTTATAGAATATGAGATGTCTATATATCATTAAATTACATGTAATATATTACTAATAATTATTAGGTATTAAATTATGCCTTCATTTAATGATGTATCATGGTTTAAGGCACAATAATGTGCAAAAGGAGCTCAGGGACAATGTCTAAGCTCACAGTTCAAGCCTCAGGACCTGTACTAAAAATAAAAAAAAATAGAGCTAGTAACTCCATGTGTCTGTGTAGTGTGAATGTATTTCTATTGGTGAACATCCAGAGTCACTATGAAGAAAGGCACCCAGCTAAGAAATTTGCTTTGAATAGAATGATTTCATAGCACTGAGGGTGCTTTCAAAACAGTGCATGTTCCAGGGCTCCCCTCCCTGTTCCCAGTGTAGCCTGAGGGTTTCTCCACACTCCAGGCTGCTGGAGGAAGTCTGCCTCATTGTTGGAACAGGCAGACAAAAGGTCTCACTCCTGTATAGCTCTGTAACAACTCTATCTGGGCCAACTAGTGATGATGAGTGTGGGCAGACTCTGAAGACCAGGAGAAAAAGGCCTCTTTGTACCCCAAGATATCTCTCTCCCCAATGCTCTGTTTTGACAGAAAGCCTTCATTTGTGCCACCTCCTGGGGCAGGCCAAGTTCCCTGCACTTATCCTGTCTTGGTTAGACTATGTTCCAGTGTTGAAACAAACTGCTACAATTAATTCCAGATTTCTTCTGGCAGACAACAACTAGGGAGCTGAACCTAATGCAGTGATTCATTATTGGTAAGGGTTCCTACCTAGGTTTTCGGAAGCTTGCTACATCTAAGCACATTTGCAAAATCACAATGTTCCCTGTTATGTAGGGCTGGTGAAGTTCATCAGGTTTGGAAACCTTTGACCTCTCCTAGTTGGGCCTTGGGTGGCTAGGTTTCCGGGTTGAACACAGGGCCTGAGTTCTGACCATGAGCTCAGAACAGAAGTTCAGTGTGTAGTTGGAAGCCCCCTACGCAGGGAGACAAACACACCTAGTTGTCTGGAGTGACAGAGCCCACCGCAATAAAGTTGTTATCAAAGAAACAACTTTATTGAGAAAGTTCCTACACTGACTAGCCAGGGCCACAGCACAGGCTCAGAAGCTGATACTGCTACTCTGAGCAGCCCCCATTCTTTGGTTTTTAAAGGCAAAATCCATGAGGTTGAGTCTGGTCATGCACAGGTGACCAATGGGATCATGCCACACAAAAGGATTGCATGGTCATACCAGACCACACACAGGTGGCCGATAGGCAGAGTTTACTGTAAGCATGTGTGAAAGGCAGGGTTTACCACCATAAGCCTGTGGTGTCGGGTAGTTGGAGCCAGATTACAACCTATCTGTTTTATAGGTCAGTCTTTAACTCAACAATCAATGTGAGTTAGGTTGTTAAGGGGAGGGGGACCTAGAGGCATTCTTTCCATTCCAGGAACAGGGGTGGTTGGAGCAAAGGTCTAGTTAACCTTGTTTAAAGTTTTTTCTAAAGTCCCTAAAACAAAGGCAAAGCCTGGAAAGAAGCTGTACCAGCTCAAGTCTCCTCTCAGGGCCTACTTCCCAGTGCTTTACCCTTTGATGTCACAGCTCCACTTCTGGTATCTGTGGAGGGGGGGCGGGGGGTAATTTGTGTGCATATACCAGTCTTGGAGCTTGAACTCAGGACCTCAGCACTGTACCCGAGTTTCTCCTGTACAAAGATAGCACTCTACCACTTGAGCCACAGAGCCACTTCAGGCTTTTTTTCTAGTGATGTGCCACTGAGGATTCAAAGCCAGGGTTTCATACATGCAAAGCACTCTACCCCTAAGACCCATTCCCAGCACTGCACTTCAGGTTTCTTTCTTCCTTTTCTTGTAAGTTGGAGGAGTTGAAGTCTGGGCCTGGGTGCTGTCACTCAGCTCTTCAGCTCAAGTGGAGAGCTCTACCATTTGAGCTACAGAGCACATTCAGTTTTCTGGTGGTTCATTGGAGATAAGCATCTCAAGGAATCTCCTGCTCAGGCTGGCTTTGGACCATGATCCTGAGCTCTCAGCCTGCTGAGTAAGTAGCTAGCATGACAGGCATGAGTCACTGGCACCCAGCTTCCACTTCAAGTTTCTAAGTGGTGAATAGGAGATGATAATGTCATTGGACCTTTTGTGTGTGGGATAGTTTTGAACACAGATCCTCAGCTTCCTGAGCAGGCAGGATGATAGAACTCAGTTAAAGACACCTAACCCATGACACTTTGCTGCAAGGGGGTCCTTGGCTCCACGTGGTAGAGTACTAGCCATGAGCATAAGAGGAAAATCAGAGTCTAGGCTCTGAGTTCAAGGTTCATGATGGAGAAAACTAAACCAAAACAATTGTCTGGAGGAGACAAGTCAATAGAGTTCAGTACATTCATAAATTTGGAACTGCCTTGGGAAATATCTGTGCCTCAAGTTTCTCATCTGCACAATCATGTTACTTGTGGAGCTCTAACAAGGATCAGATGAAAGAATACACCCCATGAAGGACTCAGCACACAGCACCCTGTGAAGGACTCAGCACACAGCACCCTGTGAAGGACTTAGCACCCCAGGAAGGACTCTTTATATAGCTGTATCCCACAAGCTGTCATTAGAATTAGTATGCTTTCTTCAGTATCACCATTCCTTCATAAACATGTCAGGAACCACACAAGTTCACATCTAATAGTTTAGCCGGGTGGTTAGTCGAGGGAGGCTAAGGGGGTGAAGGGTCATCAGACTCAAGGGTTGCACTCATAAGTTGTGGTTACTGTCCTAAGATCTTTTCCTCAAGGCTAGAGCTCTATCATTTTGAGCCACAGCTCAGAGTTTTGCAGACTTCCTGTCAGGGCTGGATTTTAAAACCACCAGTGTCTGATCTCAGCCCCCAGTATCTTGGATGACAGGGCTGAGCGAGCCAGAAGCATCTGGTTCTGTGTAGCTGGGTTGCAAGCAATTTACCTCTGGCTAAGTCAGGTTAGATTGCAGCTCTCAGCACCGGACTCCTAGCTTGCTCTATGATGATGTATTTGCAGCCCTATCCTTATATCTTTGCAGTTAGAACATTCTATCATTTTGTTTTGGTGCCAGTTCTGCATCTTGAGTAAGTGTCTAGTCACGGTCCATAAACTTTTATGCTCAAAGCTAGTACTCAACTGCTTGAGTAACAGCATGACTTCTGGATTTTTCTGTGCAACTGGTAGTGAGGAATGGAACCCAGGGCTTTGGACATACTCAGTGAGCATTCTATCACTGAGCCCCAGGAGTGACAAGTGAATAAACATATAAATGTGTAGATTGGTAGAGATAGATAGATAGATAAATAGATAGATAGATATATGTATATGTACAAAACAAAAGAGTTATCTGTATATTATGAAACTGCATATATGATATTACTACCAATTTTTGGCAATTAAATTATTCCTTCTTTTTTAAGTATCATGATTGAATACATAATAAAGTATTAATTGAAAATTAGTCAATGTAGAATAATTGTTTTGTATAATTTTAGAATATAATTCTACACTAACTACTAATTTAAATGTTACTTTTATAACATTCCATTTGTATGGATGTATATCAGAATGTGTTTTTTAGAACCTCCCACCATTCATTAGTGGCAGTTCTAAGATTCGACCTCCAGGCCTAAGTTGCTGGTTTCTGCTATGGATTCCCTAATAGCCCACCAAACATTAGCAATGCAATGTCATGTACACATTCTGGGGCTTGTCATTTAGACCCAGGATGGTCACAATACAGAGGAAAAAAAAGTAAAACCACCTTCTTGAACTTCTCAGTTTTATCCTTCTCCTTTTTATTTATTTATTTTTTTGCCAGCTCTGAAATTTGAAGTAGGGTGGTAGGATCCAATGATCAGCTGTGGCAGAGATGCGAAGACCTGAGTTCAAGCCCTGTGCTAGGCCAAAAAAAGTAATAATAACAATAAGACCCTGGCTAGGAAATTGCACCATTTTTCTAGCAGGCCTGGGATTTGAACTCAGGGTCTGTGTAACTCTGTGACACTGTGTGTGAAGGGGAAAGCTCACTGTCCTTGAAGACAAGAAATTCATGGGGCTGGGAAGGTGGCTCAGTGGTAGAGTGCTTGCCTTGCATGCATGAGGCCCTGGGTTCAATTTCTCAGCACCACATAAGCAGAAAAAGCTAGAAGTGGCTCAAGTGGTAGAGAGCTCACCTTGAAATGAACAGATGGGGGACAGTGACCAGGCCCCCAGTTCAGGCACCATGACTGGCAAAAAAAAAGAAAGAAAGAAAAAAGAAATTCAGACCAGTTCCCAGGGCCTGAATTGAAGCCCCAGCACTGGAAAAAATAATAGTCATATATATAAGATGTATTTACATATATGGGATCTACTGCATATGACATTTACAACCCTTATTTGTTTATTATTATTACACATATAACATTTCCTTTGTTATATCTATCACATAGAATATATTTGTATATGGATTATACATCGTATTGAGACCCAGGACTTTCACAGAGAAGGAAAAAAATGTGTCAAATTGGCTTCTTACTCCACAAATAAATTTTTGGCCATGCTGGGATTTCAACTCACCTACAATGCCCAATCCAAAAATGGGGTCAGTCTTAGCACACCAGCCTCTGGCAAATTGAGCATCCAGGAAATTCTGAGTACCTATAATCAAGCTACAGTAGTGCTCAATAGATAGATGTGTAGATTCATATTATATATATATATATATATATGTTATATATATACATACATATATACCTGCATATATATGTATATATATATACACACACATATACAAAGAGAGAATGTGAGGATATTATTAAATTATATATATGTTCTTACCAGTTATTAGTTACTAAATTATGACTCCATTTAATGAAGTATCATGGTTGAATATTTATAAAAGCATTAATTAAAAATTAGTCAATATCCTTAATCATACCCTGGTGCTAGAATGAAAATATAAGTCCAATAATTTTTGTGTGGCATTCTAAAATAGAATCATGAATTAACTGCAAATTTAATTATTACTTTTATTACATTCCATTAGCATTCACATGAAGAGGAATTAGTTCATCAGGACCTCCCTCCATTTGTGGGTGGTAGTCATAGCATTCAAATTCCAGGCCTGGGTAGATTACTTTGAATGCAAACCATTGGAATGACACTGTGAAGATTTCAGATTGTCATGATTAAAAAAAGAACAACAAGAAGAAAAGAAAGCCAGGTGTCAGTGGCTCCTGTCTATAACCCTAACTCCTCCTGAGTCTGAGATGTAGAGAATGCCAATTTGAATTCATCCAGGGCAGGAAAGTCCACAACACTCTTCTTTGTAAGAGATCAGAGGGGAAAAGAAACCATGAGTGGGGCTGTGGCTCAAGGGCAGAGTGCTATCCTTGAGCAAAAGGAGCTCAGGGACAGGGCCTAGGCTCATAGTACAACCCTGGACCTGCCTAACCCCCGCCCCCCAAAAAAGGAGGCAATAACTCCATGTCTCTGTGTATGGATGGATGATGTATGGATGATGGACATTCAGCAGGTTGCCCATGCCCATGCCCCCAACCTGGGCAAGTCCTCAGAGAGTCCTCAGTCTGAGCCAGCAGCTTGAACAAAGCATCCTTCTCTGCCATTTAATGACTGAAGCCCAGCCTCCTTTGCCTGGGTTGTGCAACAGGTGCCTTATGTTCCGGCTGAGATGTCCCATCAGGACACCTAGCAGCCAGCCACTGCCTCCAGGGAGACCACAGTTCCTAGGCTGTAGGAGTTGTCAAAGGTTCTGGCTCGATATTCTCTATCCCTCTGTAGGATAAGTGAACCTACTCCTCTGGGGCCTGGTGATCCCTCATTCACCATTCCTCACTGCCGAGTCACAGGCTGGTCCCAAATCTTGGCAAAGATATGAAATAGCCAGCGATTTCTGCACCAAAAGGGGTAAGCCAATAAATCCCACCCTCATAGTTCCTATCAGAAGTGAGCCTTGGGCTGCGAATGTGACTTAGTGGTAGAGTGCTTACCTAGCACGCACAAAGCCCTGGATTCGATTCCTCAGTATCACAGAAACAGAAAAAGCCACTGTGGCTTAAGTGATGAGTGCTAGCCTTGACCAAAAGAAACTCAGGAACATGCCCAGACTCTGAATTTATGCCCCAAGACTGGCAAAAAAACTGAGCCTGGTGAGACATATTCTTCTGGTACTCATAGGAGGGCCAAGGTTAGAGGTAAGAGGTAGGGTAGAGGACAGTTGCTGGTGTCTCACACCTGTAATCTTAGCTATTCAGGAGGCTGAGATCTGAAGATCACAATGGCAAGCAGGAAAGTCTACATGAGACACTTTTCTCCAATTAAACACCCCAAAAGTCAGAAGTAGAGCTGTGGTTCAAGTAAAAGAGTTCTAGCCTTGAGCACAAAACCTCAGGGATAGCATCCAGGCCATGAATTCAAACCCCAGGACTGGCACACACACACACACACACACACCAAGCTAGAGCATTTGCCAGTCAGCCTGCACAAGTTCCATCTCTAACAATTCAATATTAAAAAAAAAGAAGAGTGAGAAAGGAAGGACAGACTTGCTCCTGGAGGTGATATAACCAGTGCTAAAATTCCACAGGAGTTCTAAGATGTGGAACAAGATAGAGAGCCTCAGGCAGAAGGTACAACAATGCACAAAGTTTCCTGAGGTGTGGTGTAGAATAGGTTGTGTGGGTCGAATGAAGGTTCTGTGGCTTCAGACAAGTCCAGCAGGACATTCAAGGCTGGGTCAAGGTTTGTACTTGAGGCACAGGGAGGGCAGAGGGTGGAGGTCCCAGAATGGGGCCCAGGGGGAAGATTAGCTTGGCTTTTCACCATGGACTCCTGCCATTTCCTGTGGCTGGAAGCTTATTTTTCACAGCTCCTGACCCTCAGGCCTACTTTACATGGAGGAGTCAGGGCAAATGCAGGGAATAACACTTGCTTAAGAAAAGCTTTTAGCCCAATGCAAACCCTGTAAATCCTAGCTATTGAAAAGACTGAGATAAGAAGTTGTGGGTCAAAGCCAGCTCAGGTCAGGAAAGTTAGTGAGACTCTTCTTGCCGATGAACTACCAAAAGCCAGAAATGGAGCTGTGGTTCAAGTGGTAGAGTGCCAGCCTTGAGGCAAAAATTAAAGAGACTGGAGCTTAGAATCTAAGTTCAAGCCCCAGTACTGGCACATAAAAAATAAAGAAAAGCTTTCAGGAGTTCCTAGTCCACTGTGGTGAAAGTCCAAATCAGTTGGGTGCTGGTGGTTCATGCCTATCCTCCTTGCTCCTCAGGAGGCTGAGATCTGAGGATCATGGTTCAAAGCCAGCCTGGGCAGGAAAGTCCAAGAGACTCTGATCTCCAATGAACCACAAGAAAACTGAAAGTGGTACTGTGGCTCAAGTGGTAAGCTGAAGAGCTGAAGGGACAGTGCCCAGGCCCACACTTCAAGTGCCACCTGACCTGCTTGAACCTCACTCTGTGGCTCTAGGCAGAGTAATTTCTAGAGGGCCCCTAAGAGTCTCCCAATATCTAGGTGTCCTACAAGTCTTGAAAGCAGCCTCTTTGGGAGCCTTTGCCTACAGAGTGGGCCAAAGTATCAGTGAAGGGTCTAGCCTTGGGGCACAGAAGTCATCGGCCAAGTCATCAGAATGGCATCAATCATGGGTGCAGTGTGGACCTGAGCAGTAAATCAACATTTCAGACCAGCTTTCTGGGCCAGGAGGGGCAAGAGTTGCAAGATGGCACAGCATGTAATGCCTACTCATGGGGGCAAATTTGTCAGGCACACCGTGGGTGGGTGTTGAGTTGGGCTCATGAAAAACTTGTAGGCTCAGGAATCCACAGCTGGCTGGCTGCTGCTTGTATCAGTGGCTATCCCAGGAGTCCCAGGGCTCAGAGAACTGCTTTCCTCACCAATGTTCAGCGGCAGATGAAGGTCTGCAATCATGCACTGAGTATAAATGAGCATCCATCGTGTTCTTCCCTTGGTCCTGTACCCTATGCATGAATGTATGTGCAGGTTCCATGGCCCAGACTCCTCAGCCCAAGAAGGAGTTGGGGAGAAATAACTTATGTGTCGAGAGTTTACTATGACTGTGCCTCTGGACTGCCCCCAGTTCTAGCTCAGCTCATCATTACCACCTTCCTCTGTGTGTGTGTGTGTGTGTGTGTGTGTGTGTTTGTATGTGTGTGTGTTTGCATGAGCACATCTTGGTACTAGGGCTTGAACTCAGGACCCGGGCTCTGTCCCTCACTTTTATCATTCTAGGCTATCAACTCTACCACTTGAGCCACAGCTTTTCTTCCAGCTTTCAGGTGGTTATTGGGAGAGGAGAGTCTCACACACTTTAGAAAAGTGATCTGGTGATAAGAAATGTACTCATAATCTTGCCCATGTAATTGTAACCCCTCTGTACAGTATTTTCACACACAAAAAAGGTCTTACTTGTACAAAAAAAAAAGAAACAAAGAAAAGTGAGCTGGGCTGCATCTGAATGCCAACCCTTAGATCTCAGCCTCCTGAGGAGCTAGGAATATGAGAGCATGAGCTGTTAACATCTGGCCACACTTTCCTTCTTGGCTAAGACAATGTACCTCTCTCCCAGCCTAGCACCCATCTACAGCTAACCTTCCTCCCCCTACCCCTACTTTTCCAGGCTTCAGAGGAAACGTACCCTCCCCTGAGGACATAGAAATAGGATGTTTGACAGGTTTGAGCTTTATGTTCTCCACACAGTCAAGGGCTGCTGGGAACTGATGTGGAGATCAGAGATCTAGGCCAGGGTAAGTAGACAGCTGTTAGAACAGAAGACAGTATGAAGAGACATCCTTGAAGCTGGATGCCAGTGGCTCATGCCTATAATCCTAGCTACTCAAGGCTGACACACGAGGTCAAGCAAGATTCAAAGCTAGCCTGGGCAGACTCTTATTTCCAATGAATCACCAAAAAGCTGGGAAGCAGAGCTACTGGAGTACAAGTGCTACAGGACCAACCTTGAGCAAACAAGCTAAAGGTTACCACCTAGGCTCTGAGCTCAAGCCCTGGTAAACACACACACACACACACACACTAATATCATTAGCCAGTGGCTCTTACCAGCAATCGTAGCTACTCAAGAGGCTGAGCTCTTAAGATGGCAGCTTGAAGCCAGCCCAGGCAGGAAAGTTGGTGAGACTCTTATGTCCACTAAACTACTAAAAAAGATGAAATGTGAGCTGTGGTTAAATGGTAGAGTGTTAGATTTGAGCAAAGGAAGCTCAGTGCCTAGGCCCTGAGTTCCAGCTCTAAGAGTTTTATTTAAAGACACCTTTTGCCCCTCCCCCCCTCAGGACATAAATCCAGATGTTGGTCATCCTAGGTCTCACTTCCACTCCTGCCACTTCTACAGCACCATCACAAGTGGCCTGTTTCTGGCCAGCTCTGGGTTAAGAAGTGAATGTACACAAGGGGGGCATACACAGGTCAAGGCTAATGCCCCAGAACATTGAGGTATTGGCCACACCAGTCTCTGCTCCCCCAATTCCCTGGCCCTGGAATCTAAAGTCTGTGCCTCTGTATTCTGGGCATCCAGAATTCTCTAGAAGAATTGGAGAGGCCCAGATGGGGCTGGAAGATACACTTGCCTGTGATAAAGTACGTGGACATTTCCTAGACACCAACAGATATTTCCAAGCTATCTTGGCCTCACCTCCAATGCAGCCCAGAATCCTCCTTGCTTGGGCGGCCTTCAGTCCACTCTCAAGCCGGAGTTGGCCAGACCCACCGGCAACCCCCTTCCCGCACTCCACTGCCAGCCTGCTGAGAGGGACATGCAGCCAGAGGTCTAGCTGAGGAAAAAGGCAGGACATCCCATGTCTGAGTTCCCCACCCAGAGACAGGCAAGACTCTATTGCAGCTGGCCTGGCTGACCCAGAATCCCCTGCAGGCGGCCAAAGATTTGGACAGCTGGACTTGAGCCCCAAAGAAAAGCTTGAACTCATGTCTCTGGCCATTTAGGACTCATTGTAGTCCCTAATAGGAGGCTAAAGGCAAGGTCAGGGTGGAGGAGGGGCACCATCCCAGGTCAGAAAGAGGCAGACAGTCACCCAGGAAGGGGACAGAGAAACATGAGGAAAACACACACACACACATACACACACACACACACACACACAAATATGGCACTGGTGTCTCACACCTGTCATCCTAGCTACTCAGGAGGCTGAGGTCAAAGCCAGCCAGCACAGAAATGTCTGTGAGGCTCTTATCTCCAATGAACCACCAAATAGCCAGAAATGGAGCTGCATCTCAAGTGTTAGAGCACTAGCTTTGAGCACAGAAGCATAGGAACTTCACCTATACCCTGATTTCAAGGCCCAGGTCTTCTACATCCAAACTCAAAGACACAGACACACACAGACAAAAGACACACAAACACACAGACACACACACTGGTAGCCAAAACCTCAGCAGTCCCTGAGCACCCTAAATATTCCACCCCAGAGAAGATGGCACTACCATCATCAGACCTACTGCAGACAAAACTCAGAGCCTCTCACATGTCTAGAATGGTTCACAACACATCTTGGCATTTCTACTGTACACAGTTAGGCAGAAAATTCAGCTACCTTTTATTTGATTGTAGGTTATGGGATCTGAACTTTGGGCCTGCCAGCAGGGCCTCAGCTCTTCAGATGAAGGTGTGCGCACTACTACTGGAGCCACAGCACCACATCCAATTTTCTGGTGGTTCATTGGAGGTAAAGTCTCACAGAAGTTCCTGCCCAAGCTGGCTTTGAACAGTGATCCTCAGATCTCAGCCTCCTGAGTAGCTAGGATGACAGTTTTGAACCACTGGCAGCGCCAGGCTACCCCTACTTTTTTTTATCTTCAGCTCTTTTCTTTCTTTCTTTTTTTATTGTGAAAATACTGTACAGAGGGGTTACAGTTACATGGACAAGATAAGGAATACATTTCTCATCAAGCATTGTAGCCTCCTCTGCAGCCATCTTCTTATACCAAGGGAAAACCCAACTCATCAAGACACAAACCCAATGTAACCCTACACTTCAGACTTGGTCACCAGCATCCAAAACCATTCTTCCATGGATGGAGAGCATATAATTGACACTACCATCCCACCCCTTCTCCCATTCACCCACTCCCTGCCTGCCACAAGTCACGACCTCTGGAGTTCTTGGTAAGGCACCACCCACCCTGCTATGGCTTCACACTGGGGTAAATCTGGGGAGTTATTAGAAATGTCTGTACAGTGAGGCCAGCACCTAGACTCACAACCACAGCAACCCTACGGCTTCACTATCTCTTGCAAGTAAGAAAGGGGTGTCTTTCTTTTGTTGTTTGGTTTTTTGTTTTTGTTTTTTGGTTGAGGGGCTTGAACTCAGGGCTTGGGTACTGTCCCTGATGTCTAATGTTCCTCAAAGCCAGTGCTCTACCACTTGAGCCACAGTGCCACTTCCAGTTGGAGATTAGAGATGAGGGTCTGGTGGGACTTTCCTGCCTGGGCTGGGAAATGAGATTCTCTGGATCTCAGCCTCCCTAGTGGCCAGGATGACACGTGTGGAATGACAGGCATGAGCAATCAACTCATGGCTTAAGGTGTCTAGTCCTTCAGAATTTCCACCTAGTCCTTTTCTAGACACTACCACCTAGACACCCCTCTACCTCCCTCAGGGACAGCAAAGGGATGCTAGAATCTGGGTGGGGCCATGGGGATTAAAAAACCCCCTCCACATCACTAAGCCCCTCTAAGCTCCCATCTGCCTCCTCTGGATTGCCTGGTCTTACAGGGCAGATCAGACCCATGAGGAATTCTGGGGCCTGCCCTATGTTCCCCTGCCCCACCCAACTGATACCTGAGGACTTCTGGGGCCAGCTGCTCCATGGAAGACATTGGGAGGATTGCTGATAACCAGGCCCACGGGTGCCCAGGGCAGAAGGAGTGTCCAGCTCCCCTCTGTCAAAGGAGACAGAAAGCATGGATGGATCTACTGAGAGCTACAGGGCATAGCCATCCAACTCTCACAAAGGTCCCTGGGAGAATTGTTTTATGGTGACAGCCTTGGGGCCTGACCTCAGGGCCCCGGCACTGTCCCTGACTTTCTTCATCTCCAGGGCAGTGCTCTTTCACCTGAGCCACTTCCAGCTTTTACTGTGTATGCAGGACCGGGGAATCGAACCTATGCTTTCCTGTGTGCTAGGCGAGCCCTCTACCTCTAAAACGTAATCCCAGCCCTAGATAGCTGTTCTTCTGTGACCCCTCAGGCCTATCTTGGGACAGTCTCACACATCTATACCAAGTCTCTTACCAGAAGCCCTGGCTGGAAATGAACACACTCTGCTACATTGTCCATCATCTGCATCACCTTTGCACTCTGTGCTTCCTTCAGATCCTCCTTGTTAAGCAAGACACCCTTTACAAGTGCTGTTTCCAAGAAGCCCTTTCCAATCACCTTGGCAAAGCTGGAGCCTCTCCACTGTGCAGGCTGCCAGCCTTGTCAGGCTCTGCCTCCCAGCAAGTGTGGGTTGAGAATTCATGAAGGGGAAGGGTTGGATTCCACCACCAGATTTCAGAAGGCCCTGATACACCACCCAGGGACAGGTGTTATATCACACTCCGTGAGAGGGGGCTCAAGGCCTGGACAATCTGTGGGCAACAAGACAGGGCCATTTCTTTGTGTGGGCTTGAACTGAGGATCTGGGACCTGTCTCTCTGAGTTTTATTGCTCAAGGCTGGTGCTTTACCATTTGAGCCTCAGCTCCACTTCTAGCTTTTTGGTGGTTCCATGGATAGTAGAGTCTCATGGGCTTTCCAGCATATGGCTGCCTTGACACTGGACAGTCAGGTGAGATCTAGTTATCCAACCAAAGGATATTGGATTGAATGAATTCTCAGCCAAGGGATGCAGACTAGAGGGTTCTTGGTCCTTCTATGTCGGGAAGGAGAAGGGCTGATCCATCTCAGGAATGATCCTGGGTTGTGAGTATCCTCATAGTAACAACCCTGCTCAGAGGAGAGTGCCTCTGGTGTTCCCACCAGCCTCGACCTTCTGTCCGCCCTCTTTAAATCCCACATCTGCCATCTAGACTAAAGGCTGAGCCAGCAAGGTGACCCACCTCTATCTCTGAGAATGGCAGTCATGAGGCCCTAGAGTTCCCTAGAGGAAGTCTCAGAGCAACATGCGTCTGACTCCTGCCCTCATTTCCTGGCTGTCCTGTGCCAGTGGCCTGGTTACCTCTGTCTCTGGTTGAGGAATGAACACTGAGGGTGTCATCTTCAGATTGAGCCAGCAAAAGTCCCAGTCCCCAAGGATGTACTGCAAAGGCATCCTGCAGTGGACGACAGCGAGGTAGTCAATGGTGAACCCAGAGTGCCAGGACTTTTAATAGCCATGTGGCTGGGTCAAAGGCTCTATCACTGATGGTCTAGGTTGTCAGGTGAGGTCATGGCTTCAATGGCCTGACACACCTGATCTGGGATCATCCTCCCACTTCATCTTCCTGCTTATCTCTTGCCACCCCCTCTGGTCACGCCCTCACCCTATCCTCCCTAGACTTTGGACACTTTCTTCTTATCTGACCAGAAAATAAACTCGGTGAGCCAGGGGAGATAGAAACTTCGTGACCCACCCTGAGCCCTAGGGTCTACCCGAGGCTGTTTCCCTCTGCAGTATGGGACCACTCAGATTCTGGATGTCATGAAGTTGCTGAGGGGACAATGGCTAGTTCCTACATACTGGTTTTAGGCTCTGAAACTGTCCCCACAGAGATTGTTGGCTCCCTTGATCCAGAGACTCCAAACCAAGGCCTGCATGATCCCTACTTCCTTCCTTTCCACCTTTTCTCCCTCCATCCTTCCCTCCTCTCTTTCTCTTTCCTCTCTTTGTGTCACTCCTAGGCCTTGAAATCAGAGTCTGGGTGCTGTCCCTGAGCCTTTTTACTCAAGGCCAACAGTCTATGTCTTGAGCCACTCATCCACTTCTGGCGTTTTCTTTTTGGTAGTTAGTTGGAGATAAGAGTCTTATAGGCTTTCCTGCATGGGCCTTAAGCCTCAATCCTCCCATCTCAGCCTCCTAAGTAGTTCGGATGACAGGAGTGAAGCAATGGTATCCAGCTCAAACCAAGATTTCTTCATGTGCTGTGGAACCAGTACTGGAACCTTTCATTGTGTATGCCCCCCCACACCCCCGACTTGGCACACACTGTAATGGTTTGTTAGATAAATAAATGAGCATCTGTCTATGACAATACTACTGCAAAATCCCAACCAATTCAAGTAAGCATCCTGGGTGGGGACAAAGTCTGATGTAGCTCTCCAACAGTTCTCCCTCCTCCCTCTTCCCACCCTCCTGGTGCCACCGCACTTAACTGTTTTGGTTCCAAGGACATGAGCCATGATGTCTTCACTGGATTCCAGGGCCTCTGGGATGCCTATCTTCTCAAAGATCTCTGTCCAGCCATTGACCAGCTCTGTGGCACTCCATTCCCCACTCAGGTGTGAACAAGGTTGCTGTGAGGTGAACACCAGGTTCAAGAGGCCTCTTCTCCACTCCCTGGGGCAGACAGGATGGTCCACTATATCCGGCCCCCAAGTTACATGTTGCAGAGAAAGGATCCTTGAGGCATCCTGGGTCTCTGAATCTCCCAGATTCCTATGCAGGTGCTGGGAATTGTCTCTGCTCACAGCTGGCAGGCTACAGATAGCGAGGTCACAATCTCTGCTCCGCAAGACACATCCTCAACTGTGGTGGTTACCCTAGAGAGAGCTGGAGGAGAATCAGCAGCTGCTGGAGAAAGGCAGTCAAGGCAAGACGTTCGTAGCAGGAAACCATCTGGCTTGGGAACTCTGCCTGTGCTGCTTTGAATGTCATTGTTTGGTGGCTGAAATGGTCCATCTAATTTGACCCAGAATCCCAGGCATTAGTAGAAATTGCCAGCTTCAAGAAAAAACCCTGGGAAAACTGGCAGTTCACTTGTCCCAATCAAACTTAATGGGTTCTAAAATCAGTAGTCCCCTTTTCCTTCCAGGCAACTTACAGCAGGTTACAGAAAATGCCATTCAGAGAGCCTCAGGTAACTGCCATGTCCTGATCCCAAGCAGGCTCTAGCATGGGGAACACACTTGCCTACCATTGCCCAGCTGGAAACAGCCCAGGAGGGACACAGATTGGAGTCTGCAGGACTCCAGGGAGGATTGTCAACCTGTGCACTGCCCTGGGAGGAAATCCATGCCACAATTGGGGGCCCAGAGCCCCCTGCTCAGATGCCCACGGACACCTTCAATGCCCTGGGTAAGATTCTCCTCTCATCCTTGGTCGTGGTGAACCATCTGCCATGTCACACCGTTTATCACTTCCCCGACCCTCCTAACTTCACAGCTCCTGCCTGACTCCCCCTATCTCCTTCCCTAATTATGTTTAGCAGACACATTCCCAACTTTGAATTAGCTCCAACTATACACATAAGAGCAGACTGTCTGGCTGGAAGAATAAAGCTGTGGTCACAGTAGCCTCATGAGCCTTCTGGCTAAAGACAGAAGGGCAGGTGTCCACTCTGGTCTGTGGTTCACATAGGCCTTCTAGGAGAGACTCACGCAGGCCCAGCAGTTACTGTGGGCTGCAGGAAAGGCGAAGAAAGTGGTGGGAAGGAACATCTAATGAAACCTTCTCTAAAGAAGACATGAAATGGTGAAAGAGAAAACAAAAATTGTGGCTGGGCTCATACGGGGCATTAATGAAAAAAACAACAACAAATACACACATGCACACAAATAAAATGCTTTTACTCGGGCTAGGAAGGTGGCTCAGTGGTAGAGCGCATTCCTTTCATGCACGAGGCCCTGGGTTCCATTCCTCAGCACCAAGTATGCAAAAAGAAAAAAGTCGGAAGTGGCTCTGTGGCTCAAGTGGTAGGGTGCTAGCCTTGAGCTGAAGAGCTGAGGGACAGCACACAGGCACAAAGTTCAGACCCCACAACCGGACGCCCCCCCCAAAAAAAATGCTTGTGCTTTTTTTAGACATGCTGACTGTATAATGAGAAAGATGCTCTCTCTCTCTCTCTCTCTCTCTCTCTCTCTCTCTCTCTCTCTCTCTCATACACACCTAAACACACAGACTCAGAGCAGTGCCTCTCCTGAATTTGTTGGTTTCTCATCTGGGCAATGTACCAGCTCAAGCACGGGGGTTCCCTTGTCAGAACCAGGGGCAACCACCCAAGGGGAACAATGCTCTAATAATGCAGAACCACCCTGCCTCCCCCTTTCTCCAGGGACAGAACCTTCCCCTTGGGAACAACCAGCCTTGACTCCCCACTCACCAAAACCCTAGGCTAGGACTCTGGGTGAAGGAGTCTCGAGACACGTGGCTCCTCAGAGCCTGGACAGAAAACAAAGCAGGGGGTCATTGTGTCTCCAGAGAGGTGTCTGACCTGGGGTGGGGGCGTTGTTGGGGACTTTGATGAGGTCCTAAAGGCTATATACATGGATGGACTCCCTACTTCCAGCCTACATACTTCTGGGCAACTTGGCAGATTCTTGGGGAGGACGAGGAGACCAGATGGACTGGGATCACTAGCAGAAGCTGGCAGAACTGGGAAATGTGATCACCCAGTCAGAACTGTTGACAGCTGGGGTTGGGGGTACAGGCCGGTTGTATGTGTGTCAGAGGGGGTGTGCTTTTCTCCCAAATACCCACCTTCTATCTGACCCCAGTGCCCTCACCTCTCTAGTGGGCTCTTCTGGGAATGTCCTCAGGTGAAAGTGTGACTGAGCACAGAAGACAAGGGCTCACACAGCAAGGGGGGGCTATCTTCTCTATCCAACACCTCCCTCCCCAGCAAAAAGGCAAAGACCTAAGAAGGCAGGTGTTGGGTGCTGCTCCCCACCTCTGACTAAAGGCACCAGGTTTCCACCAGGGAGAGGAAAGATGCAGATGCAAGGCTGTGTGGCTCCCACTGCTCCAGGCTAGAGGCTCTGTGGTGCCCCCTCCTCACCCATCCCTGAAGCTCCCCTTTTCCTGGGACACTAACTGCTAGGGATGAGGGTGGGAAACCCGGGTGGACACCCACCTCCACCCCCCATCCCTGGGGTGCATTTGTGGCAGAGCCAGGGCTGATTGTGGTGCATGGGGGAGGTGCAGGTGTGATGGGAAAGGGGAAGCAAGAGGTGGGGTTCTGGCTAGGTGGGGGTCGGGGGTTGGGTAGAGTGGGGAGGTTGCAGGGGGTGGGGTCCTGGGGTGCTGGCCAGCAGGGCGGCCACTCACGCGTGTTGCTGGAAGCTGTAGGCTGAGATCGGGTGTGCACCCAGCATCTGAGGACCAGGGCCGGGACCAAGTCAGGGCCACAAGCATGCCAGGGGTGCTCCATCTATGCCAGGTGACTGCAATGCCAGCAGTCCCATGTTTGAAAAGCAGCGCTGCTGAGGGGGGCAGAGGCATCTGTGGACGCATGGCAGGGCAGCTTGCAGCCTCTGCTCCTTCTTCTCATCTGCCCCCCCCCATGTTCGGCCTCCTCCCCTGTGTTGGCAGCTGCTGCTGCCTCTACCTCATCGACATAGCTGCCTCCCTGCCACAAAAGATTGCATAGTCATACCAGACCACATGCAGGTGGCCAGTGAGGTTAGACTTTGTCACATACTGGCTGTTTTGGTTTTAAACTTTTGTTTTAAATGACTCATGAATTCAATGGTAAAGCCAGCTTAAGATAAACATACACAAAGGAGTTTAGTGGAGTTTAACATAAGCATGTGAAAAAGGTGGAGTTTATAGTAAATTCGGAATGTGCCAGCACCTCAGCATGAGCCAGATTACTGGCTACCTGTTTAGTCAGTCAGTCCTTAACAGAACAATGAAGGTGGGTTAAGTTGTAAAGGGGAGAGGGACCTAGAGGCATTCTTTTCATTCCAAGAACTGGGCTGGTTGGAGCCAAAGTTTTGTTTTGTTTTGTTTTGTTTTCTAAAATCCCTAAAACAAAAACAAAACCTGTAAAGAAGCTGTCCCAGCTCGAGTCTCCTCTCAGGGCCTACTTCACTTGTGCTCCTGCTCGCTCTTCTCTCTGCTGTCTCTCAGCCCCACACTCCTCTCCTGGGCCTTGCTGCCCTGATGCACTCATGCCCCTGCTCCCTTGGGCCCCTGGTCATTGCTGCCACCAAAGTGTGCCCCTGGGAACCGCCCCCTCCTCCCCTGGGCCCCGCCCCCCACTGGCCACAATTGCAGCCCTGACTAGGTCCTAAGGCTTCCAGACCATGGCAATTGCAGCCTTACCTCAGCTCAGCACTCTCACCCCCCCCCAGTACCTGCCCTGGGGATTGAATCTCCCCTCAGCCCCACCGCTGGAGGAGACTCTCCTCTATTCCCCTTCACTCCACACACCAAGCAGGTGCATGGTGACACTCATGTGTGTACGTGTGTTTGTGTTTGTGTCTGTGTGATTGTTGGGGATAACTACCTCTCAGGGACTCAGAATATAGCACCCTTTGGGATGACTCAGCACATAGCGCACTTCCAAAAACAGCAAAAAGCACTCTGTGTAAAGGACTCAGCACACAGCTCCCTTTGAAGGACGCAGCATGTAGTACGCTTGGTAGAGTACTTAGCACAGAGCACCCTTTGAAGGAGGGAGTGCATAGCCTGCAGTGTAAAGGACTCAGTGCATGGCATGCTTTGAAAAACTCAGCACATAGCACATTTTTCCAGAGACTCATCACATAGCACCCTATAAGACTCCACACAGCACCCTTTGAAGGGCTGAGTATGAAGCACCCTGTGTAAAACACCCAGTGCACAGCACCCTTTGAAAAACTCAGCACATAGAACAATTTTGAAGAACTCAGCACATACCACACTGTGGAAGCACTCAGCACACAGCACCATTTGAAGGACAGTACAGAGCACCCTGTGTAAAGGACTCAGCACACAGCACTCAAAAACCTCACCTCATCCCTCTCTTCGCAAGGGCTGAGCACATAGCAGGACCTTTTGGGATGCAGTAGCTCACCACACCATTTGAAGGACTCAGAATACAGTACGTTGTGTAATGGACTCAGCATACAGCACCCTTTGAAAAACCTAGGAAGGTCCACTTTTCTCAGGGACTCAGCACATAGCATCCTTTGCGATGACTCAGCAAACAGCACCTTTTTGAGAACTCAGCACAAAACCCCCATGTGGGAAGGACCCAGCAAATAGCTCCCTGTGAAGGACTCAGCACATAGCTGTATGTCACAAGTTCAGCTGTCATTAGAATTAGGGTGCTTTCTTCAGTATCACCATTCTTCAGAAACACTTCACAAACCTTACTAGTTCACATTTTAGACAACCTGTGTTTAATGGAGGAAGGTGACTGGGGGTCTTGAACTCAAAGCTTGAGGGCCCTGTCCCTGAGCTCTTTGGTTCACTGCTAGAGCTCTACCACTTGGAGGCACAGCTCCAATTTTATTTTTTGGGGGGTTGTTCTTTCACAGGTCTTATGGTGATAAATAAGGCCAAGTTGGGGTATCCGTGGGCAAAGGCTCTTAGCTCAGCCTGGAGCTGACCTCTCCCTTCCTTGTGTCCCTGGAAAGCCGGACCTCCTGGAGCTCTCTTGGCCTAGGGTGGAACAGACCTGCTCTGGCATCAGCAATCAGAGTGAGCAAAAGTCAGCTTAGCTCTGGTCACTTCCCCAAATTGAACTCTAGAGGATGATGGCACAGGGCTGCATGTTCCGCGTGTGGCCACCAGGGGGCAGGAGTGGCCCACCATAGGGATTGTAACTGCGAGTTGTGTTTACTCTTGCTTTGATACAACCCCCATCATGCTTCAAAGCCACCCTGGACAGGAAAGTCTTTTAGATTCTTACCTACAATTAACAATGGAAAAGCAAGTGGGGCTGTGCCTCTAGTGGCGCAGCACTAGCCTTGAGCAAGAAAACTCAGGGATAGAGCCTAGGCCCTGAGTTCACACACACACACACACACACACACACACACACACACACACACACACATGCAAAATCAGAGATTTCTACACTGCAATCTTTGGGTATTCTCTACTTTTCCCCACTAAGTCTGGTGGCTGCTGGCCTACGTGTTTGATGCATACAACAGCACCTGGCATCTTTAATTTTGGGGGAACAGAATAGCTAGAAGGTCAGCCTTCCCCCATGTATCCAGGCCCTTTGGGGCTCCTTTACAATATCGCCAAGATGCCTTCAAAAGGCATCACATACTGGGCACTGATGGCTCATGCCGGTCATCCTAGCTACTCAGGAAGCTGGGATCTGGAGGATCACGGTGCCAAGCCAGTCTGGGCAGGACAGTGTGTGAGACTCTTAGCCACAATGAAACATCAGAAAACAAAAGTGGCATTGTGGCTCAAGTGGTAGAGTGACAGCCTTGAGAAAAAGAGCTCCGGGACAGCGCTTACGGCCAACAACACCACCAAGAGGCATTGCATGATGTCTTTGGGATTGGCATGGCCCAAATATAATTGGAATTAATTATAATTGGAATTAATCAAGTTCTCTAAGACAAAGAAGTACCTCCTTTAGTCCTGTGCTCCTCCATCTCGTCTCACCCCCTTGCCTTGTCCATGCTTTGGGTCAGCATGGGTCTGGCTGGATGGGAGGGCTCCAAGGAAGATCCCAGAGCAATCAACCCCACTTCCTTCTGCCCTGCTCACCCTGCTGCTTTTGCTCTTTTCCATAGACCTTTTTCCTGGAATCCATCCATGAGGATATCACAACCAACATAGTGGTGAGTGGTGTGTCTGGCCTAACTAGGGGCAGTCAGAAGTGGAAATAGGTCTGGGACTAGGAGCTTCCACCTTGGGTGTGGGCTGAGGCCAGGGCTGACCTTTATTTCATCCTGAGCCTTGCAGTGGTGGGGAGAAATTGTAGACTTCACATCGAGTCAGGTAAAATCAGAATCTGGAGGACCACTTGTATGGGGGAGGATGTGGGACTCAGGGGGCCACTGTTGTTGGTACTCTGTTGGGACTTCCCTCTCCCTCTCTTATCTCTCAATGGTAGAAGAGAAACTTCAACTAAGGGTGTGGGAAGAGGGGGCAGGGGATTATTTTGGTGTGAACCAGACTTGTGCTTCATATTCATCCTAGCACTTACTTCCTATTTATCTGAGGAATGGCCATATGGGTTTGGAAGGAGGAGAATCATCCTAGCTGAGAATGTGGCTCAGTGATAGAGTGGTCACCTAGAATGCCTGAAGCCCTTGGTTCTATTCCACACAGAAAAAGCTGCAAAGGGAGGTGGCACTCAACTGGTAGAATGCCAGTCTTGATCAAAAAGAGCTCAGGGACAGTGGCCAGGCCTTGATTTCAAGCCCCAGGGCTGGAAGAAAAAAATCTTTGTTGGAGGCTTTTTTTTTTTTGCTTTGAAAACAATTTATTCTTTGTGATAAGCATAACATGGGCCTCTTTCCTGGCTACCAATGGGCCATTAGATATCCCTTGAGTTTGGGCCAACTCCCTGAAGCCTCTGTCCTCCCTGACCCCCAGTTTAACTTTCCCATCACCCAGCAGATGGAGGCCTGAGAGAAAGCCACCTGGCCACCTACTTCTGGTGGCTGCCAAGGCTTATGAGAGTCAGTATGTCACATAGAGAGTCATCATCTACATCAGTTTACAGGAGAAAGTTGGGGAGCACTCTTCCCCTGAGCCTGGGAGCTGTGGGCGGATCTGGATGTGGGGCATCTGGGGCAGGACGTGCTCCTTGGGGGAGTCCACTATGGGGTTGTGAACCCTGACCTCTCCTCTGGCACTTTCCATGCTGTCTTCAAGTTGCAATTCTTCGAAACCTTTCTGCTCCTCCCTCATTTCAACCATCACAGGCCCTGAGGCATCTGAAGCAGTGTTGGTGGTGGGGGGCTCAGCCTGTGCTGGCATCTGCAGACTGCTGTATGTGCCTTCCCCTGTGAGGAGCAACAGCAGCTCCTGCAGCACTCTCCCCCTTTCCATCTTCTCCTGGGATAGCCAGTGTATGCACTTGGCTTTCTCCCAACACAACTCATTCAAGACCAACATCTGTTCTTTACACACAATGAAGGACTCCTCGATGGTTTGGATGTGTGCCAACAGCTGGCTGCATCAATGGTGGAGCTCACCTGTTGGACTCTGGAAGTACACCTCATCAGGCAGGTCATGGACGAAGCAGATTTTCGTTTCAGATGCCCATGTGTCCTGTTTCCCATCCC
>NW_012283654.1:0-4587 GCF_000151885.1 Dipodomys ordii
AAATACTAGAGTATTATAATTTAATAACTATGCTATATCTAAGAAAAAAGTGTACTAAAAATCTCACAAAAATTGTGGGATATGTAACAAATATTATTTTCCAAAATATGGTTTATTTCTTCAAACTAAAATAAGACTTTAGACATAATATTGTGTGTGTGTTGTTTCTTGTGATTTGAACTCTCAAGGATACTGCTTTAACATTTGAGCCACAACTCCACTTCTGGCTTTGTGTGTATGTGTGTGTGTGTTGTGATGTGTGTATGATTCATTGAGATGAGACTCACAAACTTTCTTGCCAAGGCTGGCTTTTTAAAAAATTTTTATTTTTTATTTTTATTGTGAAAATACATACAGAGGAGTTACACTTACAGTACTAGGTAAAGAGTACATTCCTTTTCTACCTTTCTTTTTTTTTCTTTCTTTTTTTTTTTGGTCCGGCCATGGGGCCTGAACTCTGGGCCTGGACACTCCCTCAGCTCTTCACCTCAAGGCTAGCGCTCTACCACTTGAGCCAAAGCGCCACTTCCGTTTTTTTCTTTTTGCTTATGCAGTGCTGAGGAATTGAACCGAGGGTCTCATGCATGCAAGGCAAGCGCTCTACCACTGAGCCACCTTCCCAGCCCCTGAGTACATTTCTTATCAAGCATTGTTGCCTCCTCCTTTATTTCCCCTTCCCAACACTTCCCATCTCCACCCCTACCAAACCACACCCCAGGCCAAAGTTGTAAAGTTCGTTTTTCTACATAATGACTTGTACATTTCATTGTTGCAATGGGTCCACCTGTATCTTTAAACAACTGGTTTTTCCCCATCTCCTCCAGTGCTCTTCTATGTGCTTTTAATCTCTTGGTGAGTTTTGACTGGCACATAGTGGAGACTCAGTCTTTTATAAGATTATGTTTTGACATAAAAGGGTGTGAATATTTTCTTTGCCACATTTCTTAAGTTCAGAAGGCTGCTTTTTAAATTGAACATAGTTGGAATTCAGAGCCCCAAGCTCTTTTGCATGTTTCTCCAGAGATATGAACACATTTTCCAGTTGGTTAATGTGATTAATTAACCTGTCATTTTCTATCTTTCTCCTCCTTGGACATTCCTTTTCCCAATGTCCATTTTGTTTGCAATAAGCACACTGATGTAGTCCTAGTGGTTCCCTATTGCCATTTGCAAACGAATTGTACTGTCTTTGCCAAGGGTTTCTTGATCCCTATTCTGGTGCTCCTACCAAAACTCAAACCATCTTCTTAGACTCTTTTTCCAGGGTATCTCTGTTAACAAACACCCTCTGGGCGACTACTTCCAAATTAGAATAAACTTTTCCCTCAAAACCTTCTGACTTTTGAAGCTTTCTTCTAATATCTGGGGCTGTCTGGGTAACAAAGGCCATATTTAGGGCTCTTTCATTCTCCATGGCTTCAAGATCTATAGGCCTATAGGTCCTATAGGCTTTTGAGAGAAGTTTCAGAAAAGCATTAGGGTACTCACTGGGGAACTGTACCATCTCACTCACCTTAGATTGATGGGATTTGGCTTTTTAGCCACTGCAGTATCCCTGCTAACAGAACCTGGCAATAGGTAAGCACCTCCATACCTGGATTGCTCTTAGTCTCAGCTTGGGTAAGTCTGTGGAAAGACTTGCTTGTTCAATAGTAGGGCTACTCTCTGGTCCAAGGACCACCTTCAAGGCACCAAGCAAGATTCATTCCCTTATCTACCCGGTGTAAAGTACCTGCCAAATTTGCTGACATTCATCCTAGATGTGCTTGTGTGTGAAAATTAGTCTCTAATGAAGTAATGAGCCCCTTTTTTCTGAAAAGGATGGATTTTGCTGTTTCCAGTAATACAGGTCACTAGTTGTAAAGGGTACATATATTAGAAATGGGGCTAGCCCACCATATCCTCCATGTTCCTGTCTCAAAGGTAATAAGGGTAACATACCACATTGTACCACCTCAGACTGGTACAAGTAACCACTTTTGGTATGGGAGGACTTAACATTAGAGGTGCTGATGGCAAAGAATAGGAGTGAGAGTACATCAGTGCATCTTCCTCTGAGGGATTCTGTAAATCTGGAGAAGAATATTTTTTTGGATATGACACCTTTAGGCCTTGCTCTCTCATCTTGAGAAAATGAGTAAACAGAGGTGCATACAGGACACAGAACTATCAGCATACACACACAGACCAGTAGCCACAGACAACCGACATTCCCCACACCTCTCAATGCTGACCTCTACAGGAAGTCCTTGATGACAGATAGAATGTCCCAGATTATCTCTTGAGGAGGCCACAGATCATCTTTGGAGGATGTCACATATGTCGTTCCTAGGAAGCCCTAAAAGACCTCTCATGGAGGTTTCAAATGGCTTCCCAAGGAAGTGTTAAATGACCTCCAAAGGAGGTCCCCGATGTCCTCTCAATGTGGCTGCGATTACCTCTCGAGTAGCTCCCAGATGGCCACTCACAGAGGCCACATATGAACTCCAGAGGAGGTTCCAGATAACCCTCTTGAGAAAGCCATAGATTATGTCCAGAGAAGGTCCTATATGGCTTCTCAAGAAGTCCCAGATGATGTCCAAAGATGGTCATAAATTTCTCGTCAAGCTAACCCGAGATGACCACCCAAAGAAGCTCCAGATGACCTCAGGAGGTGGTCCTAGATTGCCTCTTAAGGAAACCCCAATGACTACTTTTGTAGAGGTCTTGGTGGCCTCCTGAAGAGGCCCCAGATGACCTCTGGAGAAAGTCCAAGATGGCCCCTAGAGAAGGCCCCAGATGACCTCCAGAGTAGGTCTCAGATGGCTTCTTAAGGAAGTCACAGATGTACTCTTGATGAGGTTCCAGATGGTTTCCCTTGGAAGCTCTACATTATCTCTCAAGGAGGTTCCAGATGGCTTCCAAGGAAGCCCTACACGGCCTCTCAAAGTGTTCCCAGATGGCTTCCCATGGAAGCCACACTTGACCTCTAGAGGGGGTCCTTAAAACAGGCTGGCAAGCTTGCTCAGACGTATCCTTAGAGGTACCTAAATGACTTTTGTCCATGTTGGTCCTCTGGAGACAAACACTCGAGGTAGACTCTCAACCCTGAGTGCTGACACACTTGCCTATGGGGATTTTTCTCTGGGGCCAAGGCCTGATGCCATCCAAATGGATTATGTCAATGGGGGTCTCCAAAAATTAGGACCTCTATAGTTCAAGAGAATCCATCGAGACACAGTTAATATAATAAATGTTCTCCAAACCATCAACCCCCAAAATTATGATATTGAAAGCTCCAAACATCAAAGGGCAAGCCTTTTTTCCCCTTCCCTTTGTCTCTCCTTCACAGTCCTATACTTCCTTTGAGGTCTTTCCCTTTTTCTCTTCTACCAGTTCTTTCTTCTCTTAAGGCCTCTCCACTCTCCACAGGCCTGAACTGCTTTGCCTGGGCCGTCAGTTGCCATCCTTCACCTCCTGCTCTCCTTCAACATCCTCTCCTCCCAGGGTTTCCCTTTCTGTTATCATACCACTTTTTTCCTTCCAGGACTTTTCCCTTTTTCTCTCCCCTTCTATTGCTCTGAACAAGCAGCCTATATAAAGTCTGTACCCCTTCTCCAATCCAACTGCCTAACAGTTTTCAACTGTCACATCCCAAACTGCCCACAGCCCAATCACTTCTTAACAGCTCAACATGCGGAGATTAATGCACCAGCCCCACCCACAGAATGCCCCAACTTCTTTGGTGGCATACTTTGTCCTCTCCAGCTTTCCAGGAGATGGGGCCACACTGATTATCAGACCCTATATATTATTGGGACCCTGCTGATTATTACAGTATCTTCCTTGTGAACTGGTAGCAATTGAAATTGGAAATTCCAATTTGATATTACAAACTCGTTGTGACATCACAAACCCATTTTGACATCATCAACACCACGACATCACAAAGCCATGGAGATAACATTGTCATTGTTACATCATGATTCCATTGTGACATCTCAAATCTATTATGACCTCTTAGCTCCTTTGAAAAATCATTTGCCCTTTTCAACATCACAGTCCTTTGTGTATCCATATCCTTGTTGTTAAGTAATGACAATTGAGATCAGACATGCCACTATAACATCAAAAAGTGTTTGTGACATCCTTAACAGTGTGACATCACTTTTTCATTATGGAAACATAATCTCATTGTAACATCACCAAACTCAATGATATATTGCATTATGACAAAAATTCTCATTGTAACATCATAGACACATTGTGAATGCCTATTCTGTGATTTCATTGTATTTCAAATGTGGTATGAGAGTTGATATGAGAAACGCACTTTTGTGCCTACATAACCATTTTGACATCATAATCACTTTGTGACATCACAGTGCCGTTGTGCTATCACTAACACAACGTGACATCACGAACCTCTCCTCTCCTCATAACTTTTGTGACATGCTGACATTGTGATATCTTAGACCTTTTTGCCCTCATAGTTTGTTTTCAACCTCATATTTCATGTATGACATGAGATACCAGAAATCCACTGTGACATAATGACCATTGTGATATCACACTGACAGATGTCATGATCATCATGTCATATTATGT
>NW_012283655.1:0-3743 GCF_000151885.1 Dipodomys ordii
TCAAGGGCAAATCTATCAGATGTACTTCAACAAGAGGCAAAAAATTCATCACTATGATTTGCTATGAACAGACAGCAGAATTCAATCTGTTCCTCAATGAAATTGACCTATAATTGGCAGTACTGTCAATTTTATAAATTATTTGTTAAGACTGAACAACAAATGCCAACTCAAACTTCGTGATATAAAATTTACTTTGCCCCTGTAAACAACCTTTGAATTCTATCTATATTTGGTCCCTAAGATAACTTGTATTTTATTCTAAGCATATTTTTAATTAATTTTAAGTACGTAATTGGGGGTTGCTGTTTGACCATGCAGTTTATAAATAGTGTTTAGTGAGTTATTTCAGTTTCCTTTTTTCTCTCCTGATGTATGAACTCTGGGCCTGGGCGCTGCCCCTGAGCTCTTTTGGATGAACCCTAGAACTCTATTACTGGAGGAACAGTAGCACTTTCAGATTTTTCTGAGATTTAACTGGAGATAAGAATCTCACAGACTTTCCTGCCTGGGCTGGCTTCAAACCTCAATCCTCACCTTCCTGATTATTTAGGATTACAGGCATGAGCCACTAGTGCCTGTCTTAATACAATGCTTCCTTTTTTTTTTGGCCAGTCCTGGGTCTTGAACTTAGGGTCTTGACAATGGGCAATGTCCTTGAACTTCTTTGCCTCAGGCTAGCACTCTACAATTTGTATCACAGTGCCAATTCCATAATTTTTGTTTATGTAGTACTGAGAAATCAAACCGAGGGCTTCACACTACCACTAAGTCTACCACTAAGCCACATTTCCAGCCCAGTATAATGCATCTTGATGATCATTTTCCCTCATCCTTCTCAATCCTATCTCATCCTTCAATTTACATAATTTTGTAGAATATTCACTGACTCACAATATCATATATAGTCACTTAGAGGATATGCCACAGATCATATTTTATTGTTAGTCTCATTCATCAACACACTAAACTTATGCATTACAGAATTCTGTGATTTTAATTTCTAAATTATCTCTCAGATTCACCCACTACTATTCTAAAATTTTTCCTAAGGTTAATGCAAATGCTATCTGTAATTCTTCAATAAAGTACAATGATGCATAGAAAGTTAGAGTTGGACTATGAACATCACCTTCAATTCTAGAACATTTTGCCATCATAACCCTCTCAAAATACTCCAGTATTTATTAGTAGTCACTTCCTGTCATCATTTCAACCTACCATCCATTGACCAACCATTACTTCATAGTCTACCACTACAGATGGGCCAATTTTAAAAAGCTAATTTAATTAGAAAATGAAGTTTATTTTACCCATTTCTCCCATGTAATATTAGTGTTTCCCAAGTAAGTTCATGTAAATTTTTCTCAATTATAGAACATATTGTTTTGCATGCATGTGTATAATTGTATAATGTCCTCAATTGGCATTTCAATATTTTATTATATATTATTGTAAAAGGTTTTGCTATGTATATTCTTGTACATGTGTCTCATTGGGCATGTGTTGAAATCTATTTTGTATATAAAATTATGATTCAAAATGCTAGATAATAGAGCAACTATGTGTGTAATATCTTAAAGATTGTCAGTATGTTTAACAAACTGACTATATCATTTTAAGTGCTAAACACCAATGTATAAGGATTCCAATTTATACATAGTGGTTGTGCAGTGCTATCTTGTTTCTATTTCCACTAATCTCTATATGTATGCAATGTCTAGGTAGGGTATGATCTTTCCATATGTTATTTGGTTGTTGATATATTATTACAGAAATATGTATTTGGACTTTTTGATAACTTAGTCAGGATGGTTAAGTTTTTCATTGGCATTAATATGCTCTTAATATATTTCTGATTCAAGTCTCTTTAAATAAGTGTATGTGTATGCATACGATGTGTACATATGCATATATTCATAGTTACATGTATATATACAAATAACTATATATGTATACACATAAATGAATATGCAGATGTATATATACATGTATATAGACATATATGTATATTATTATTTTCATTTGTCCGTAAGCTATCATTTTACTTTATTTGCCAAACATGTCCTTTATTTACTTTAGCAATAAGCAGTCTTAAATATAGGTTCAAGTCTAACATTTTAGTATTATTTTAGACACCAATGGCCTTCTATTCTAATGAGCCATGAGCCCCGACTGTTGACCAAATTTCTTAGTTTGTTTACACAATTACTATAATCATGTATTTTCTCATCTATCATTGTTTCATTTCACCACAGAATCTGTATTTATCGTTTATGTCATGCTTGAATACCAATGCCTTTGGAAGATATTTATTAATTGGTGTATATTAATTTTATGAAGAAATTGTATTGAAATATTTTGCACACTCACATATTGATCAAGGGCCTGATTAACCTGTTTCTGTCTTTCTCTATTCCCATAGCCCTTTATTTTTCAATGGTTTTCTGTGAATGTCTTTGTGCTATCTCCACACATCGTCAAAATCTATTTCAGTGTTGTTCACCCACCATCATTGAAAATTATACCATGCTGAATATAAAGACAAAAATCTAAATAAATAGAGATATATAATTTTTATGGATTGGAGGATGCATATTGTCTCCCACTTCCTCCCCCCTTTTTTGGTCATTCTTGGGGCTTAAAATCTGGGCCTGGATACTGTCCCTCAGCTCTTCACCTCAAAGTGAATGCTCTACTCCTTAAGCAACTTTGCCACTTCTAGATTTCTCATGGTTAATTGGAGATAAGAGTCTCACAGACATTTCTATTCCAGCTTCATTTGAACCACAATCCTCAGATATCAGCCTCCTATGCAGTAAGGATTATAAGCATGAGCTAACAGCGCCCAGCTTCACAATTTTTTTTTGTCGGTCATGGGGCTTGAACTCTGGGCCTGGGCACTGTCCCTCAGCTCTTCAGCTCAAGGCTGGTGCTCTACCACTTGAGCTACAGCGCCACTTCCGGTTTTCTGGTGGTTTTATTGGAGATAGGAGTCTCACGGTCTCTCCTGCCCGGGCTGGCTTTGAACCGCGATCCTCAGATCTCAGCCTCTAAGTAGCTAGGATTACAGGCGTGAGCCACCAGCGCCCAGCTATCTTTCTTTCTTTCTTTCTTTGTCGGTCATGGGGCTTGAACCCTGGGCCTGGGCACTTCAGCTCTTCAGCTCAAAGCAAGCGTTCTACCACTTAAGCCACAGCGCTACTTCCAGCTTTTTCTGCTTATGTGGTGCTGAGGAATTGAACCCAGGGCTTCATGCATGCAAGGCAGGCACTCTACCACTGGGCCATCTTCCTAGCCCCTCAGTTCATCTCTTCATCTCAGACATGAAGCATCTATTAAAATCTTGCCAGTGTGATTGTAATGTGTGGCTCAGTTTCAGTTCTGTTATCTCCAGACAGAAGTTTCTGTCTGATACTGTGAGAGTTCTTTATATCTTCTGATGTTAAGTCAGATATGTGATGTGCAGATATTTTCCCCAATCTATAGATTTTCTTTTCATCTTCTTTTCTTTTCTTTTTGGTCAGTCATGAGGCTTGAACTCTGGGCTTGAGCGCTGTCCCTGTGCTCTTCAGCTCAAGGCAAGAGGTCTACCGCTTGAGCCACAGTGCCGTTTTTTTGAGTAGTTTATTGGAGATAAGAGTCTCACGGACTTTCCTGCCCAGGCTGGCTTTGAACTGCAATCCTCAGATCTCAGCCTCCTGAGTAGCTAGGATTACAGGCATGAGCCACTGGCCCGGGCT
>NW_012283656.1:0-95410 GCF_000151885.1 Dipodomys ordii
TGACACTACCCTCCCACCCTTGCTCTCCTTGCCCACTCCTTGCCTAAGATAGGACACACCCTCTGGAGTTCTTGGTAAGGCAATGCACACCCTGCTGTGACTTCACACTGGGGCAAACCTGGGGAGTTCTTAGAAATGTCTGTACACTGAGGCCAGCATCTGTTCTCACAACCAAAGCAACCACACTCCTTCACCATCTCTTGCAAGCAAGGAATGCGTTCTTTTTTGTTTGTTTGTTTTTTTGGTTGAGGGGCTGGAAATCAGGGCTTGATATCTGTCCCTGATGATGATTTTTGCTCAAGGCCAGTGTTCTACCACTTGAACCATGGCACCAGTTCTGGTTGGAGATTGGAGATAAGACTCTCAGGGGACTTTCCTGCCTGAGCTGGGAAACAAGATCCTCTGGATCTCAGCCTCCCAAGTAGCCAGGACGACAGGAGTGAGCCAACGGTGCAGGAGTTATGGTTTCTCATTCCTTAGAATTTCCAACTCGTTCTCCTCTAAACACTACCACCTAGATACTCCTCTACCTCCCTCAGGCATGGCAAATGGAGGCTCAGAATCTGGGTAGGGCCATGGGTATTAAAGGGCCCCCTGCACATCACTATCTCTCTCTAAGCTCCCATCATCCTCCTCTGGATGGCCTGGTCTTACAGGGTAGATCATACCCACTAGGACTTCTGCAGCCTGTCCTGTATCCCCCCGCCCCACCCAACCAGTACCTGAGAATTTCTGGGGCCAGCTGCTCCATGTCCCGGTGGAAAATGTTGGGAGGGTTGCTGGTAAGTGGGTCCAGGAGTGCTCAGGACAGAAGGAGTGTCCAGATCCTTACTGTCAAAGAAGGAGACACAATGCATGGATTGATCTACTAAGAGCTACAGGTCATAGCCATCCACCTGTCACCCAGGTCCCATGGAGTGCTGTTTTATATTGACAGTCCTGGGGCTTGACCTCGTGGCCCAGGCACTGTCCCCGAGTTACTTTTGCTCGAGGCGAGCACTCTTCCACCTGAGCCAAGGTGCGACTTCTGGCTTTTTCTGTGTATGCAGAACCTAGGAATCAAAACCAGGGTTTCCTGTGTGCCACGCGAGCCCACTTTTGCTAAGACACAATCCCAACCTTGGATAGCTGTTCTTCTGTGACCCCTTGGGCCTGTCTTGGCACAGTCTTGCACATATTTACCAAGTTTCTCACCAGCAGACCTGGCTAGAAATGAACACACTCTGCTATGTTGTCCTTTATCTACCTCATCTTTGCTCTCTGTACTTCTTTTCAGATCCTCCTTGTTAAGCAATACCCCCTTTCAAGTGCTGTCTCTAAGAAGCCCACTCCAAAAACCCTGGCAGAGGAGGATCTTTCCACTCTGCAAGCTGCCGGTCTTGTCATGCTCTGCCTTCCAGTTGATGTGGGTTGAGAGTGCACAAAGGGGAAGGCCTGGCTTCCACCACCCAATTTCTGAAGGCTCTGATACACTACCCAAGGACCTGCTGTATTTAACTCCGTGACAAGGCACTTAAGGCTCAGGCAGTCTGGGGGCAACAAATGGGGCCATTTCTTTGTGTGGGCTTTAACTGAGGGTCTGGGAGCTGTCTCTCTGAGTTTTTGTGCTCAAGGGTGGTACTCTACCACTTGATCCACAGCTCCACTTCTGGCTTTTTGGTGGTTCCATGGAAAGTAGAATCTCACTGACTTTTCAGCTTATGGCTGGCTTCAATTTTTGATCCTCAGATCTCTGCCTCTCGAGTAGCCAGTTTGTCGGGTGTGATCCTGAGCCAGAGGTGACAGGCACCAGGGCTTTTCTTTTGAGCTTTTGTTTATCTCATGTCAACTAGCAAGCCCTAGTTAATATAATCATTTACAGGGGATCAAGTTCCTCTCCTAGGTCAGTTAATCCAAGGAGATAAAGTGTCTTTGGAAAAGTCTAGTCTGAGTTGGCTAGGTGAGTGTGTGTGTGTTTGACTATGAGTTTCGGGGATATCTACCCCCATCTCTCTGGTGCTTCATTCTCCCAGTGGTGAGTACATCCAGTATCTCCACCCCAAGGAAGGTGGGTAGAAGAGGGTACATCAGGTCACACCAAGTGTGATGATCTGAATTATATCCCGCAACTGAAGCGGGGAGAGATAATAGAGAGGAGAGGTTTAGAGGAACATCAAAGGAAGCCCCTTACTTTTGGCTACAACTACCAGAGAGAAGACTGAATCCATCCTTTTTGGTAGTAAGATAAGAGTGCCCACTATTCATTTATTTTATGTTTTTGTGAGTCCTGGGTCTTGGATTCAGGCCCTGAGCTTCTTTTACTCAAGGCTGAGGCTCTAACACTTGAGCAACAGTGCCACGTCTGGCTTTTTTGTGGGGGGAGAGGTGGTTTATGGGAGATTAGAATCTCTCAGACTCTCCTACCTGGGCTGGCTCTTAGTCATGACCATCAGAGCTCAGCCTTCCAAATAGCCAGGATGACGGGTGAGAGCCACTGGCAGCTGACCACCACCATCCATGTATAATCCCCTAGGGGCAGTGCTGGGCCACCCTCACTGCACCCCCCTTGTTGTGAGAGGGAAGCAGACACGGGTGGGTTTGATACTTCAATAGCCTACCTACCTTTGAGCATTGTTCAGGGTCAGTCTGATGGTGGCTTCTTCCCTATCCACAGCAATGACTTGGCTCTTTCACAAGAACAAATGTTCCCCAGGAGGTGTTAGTTCTCTGGTCTTTCCTCTGCACACCGACCCCACTCACTGAAACAACACACCCCAGCAAAGCAAAGTAGACATACAGTGAATTCATTTTCTTATAATCAGGGTCTGGCCAGATAGGTGGCGGTGAGGATCAGAGGCCCGGGATTGTGCTGTGTGGTTGGACAACATGACACTTCCTCATCCACTTTCCTTTAACTGTCTTAGCAGAGGGTAGTGGGGAAGGGCTCACCAGATGGACTGACAAGGAATAACCATCACAGTCTATCCCGGACACAGAGGGGCTTACCTCAAGGAGCTAGTTTAACAGGTTGAGCGAGACAGCTCCTGAACCACAGCCCACCTCCAGAATGAGAGGGACACCTTGAGTCCCAGCCACATGGGGACCCTGGGCCACTTCCTCCAACACCCATTCAACCAGTTCCTATGAGAGAGTGAGAGAGAGAAAGTCAGGATTACACTTAAGCAGAGTGCCAGTAGAACAGGACTATAATGGTAACTACACATGAGGCTGAGATATGAGGATCATGGTTCATAGCCAGCCCAGGCAGGAATGTTTATGGGACTCTTATCTCCAAAGAACCACCAGAAACCCGGAAGTGGTGCTGTGGCTCAAGTAGTAGAGTGCTAGCCTTTATCTGAGGAGCTTGGAGACAGCACCCAGGCCCAGAGTTCAAGCCCCACAACTGACAATAAGTGGACTTCCCACCACAAGAAGTGGACTGAATAGCAATCATTGTCCTAGGGACCATGGCAGAGAAGTCAGGCTGAGCTTCCTGTCAGCTGGGGGTCATGAGTAGGTCACCCCGTTTCTCTGTGCCTCATTTTCTCCAGCTACAAAACTGAACAGTGAAGGATCCCCTTCCTCATTGGATAGGGTAAGGATGAAAGAGAGCCATGTTTTGTTTCATAATCCCATACCTGCAGCATGATAAATAATAGGCCCCATCTGAGCCCTTTCCAGGTATCTTCCTGTCATATGCTCACATAATTGCCAAGAACAATATCTGATGACCATTCCCTCTATGCCTGGCTCTACCCCACAGATCCCCCTGTATTGATCCCTTCTTTCCTCACAACTGTCTTGTGAGGCTACTGAGGTCAGATGGTTGAGGCCCAATGCAGAGCTTCAACTGTGGTCAAGAAACAGCTGTCATGGATTAAGAGTTTGGGACAATCCATCTAAACCGATGACTGAGCATGGCGCTACATGTCTAGCATCCCAACTACAGAGGATCAGGCATGGTGGCCAATTCCTGTCACAGGAGGACTGCATCCAGCCCAGCCTGAGCATATATTGAGTCTCTAACTCAGAAATGACCAAGACAGAAAGGCTCGGCTCCCGTGGTAGAAGACCTGACTGGAAAGCCCAAGGCCTTGAGTTCAAACCCTAATATACTGAAAAAAATCAGAGGCCCGGTGCCAGAGACTCATGCCTATAATCCTAGATACTCAGGAGGCTGAGATCTGAAGATCACAGGTCAATATTTAAAATAGGGTTGGCCTCTCCCATCGGACCTCATGATGAGAAGACCCATAGTCTGACCCATGCCAATATGCTCCATACTAACGGCTCACATCCATACTAAGTGATGGCCACATTCCCTGTCCCCCTGGGGAGCCACCCTCTGTGGACCCCACCCCCCGTTCCTCCCAATGTCCCTCTGTCACCAACCAGGCCCAAGGGAGTGAACAGTTCCAGGCCACACAAATCCCTTCATCTTACAATTTAGCAGTCCTGATTCCCCTTCAAGCATCTCACCCTTCCAGGTCCCCAGACCTTAGTCATAAAGCCCATTCATCCCCCAATGACAGCCATTAGAAGTTACCAAAGGTTCAGGTGCTCCTTGTTACAACCCACTTCTACACACACACACACACACACATGCATACACACACACACACACACACACAGAGCCAGCTCGGGTGGCTCCTGACTGTCATTCTAGTTACTCAGGAGGCTGACATCTGAGGAGCACTGTTCAAAGCCAACTCATGCAGTAAAGTCTGTGAGGCTCTTATCTACAGTGACCCACCAAATAGCCAGAGGTGGAGTTGTGGCTTAAGTGTCAGAGCACTAGCTTTGAGCACAAAAGCTCAGGAACAGCACCTAGGCCCTGAGTTCAAGGCCCAGTTTTTCTACCTCCAAACATACACAGACACATACACAGACAGACAGACAGACACACACACACACACACATGTATAGCCCAAGGCTTCAGCAGTCCCTGAGAACAGAACCATGAACTCACTCCATTAGGGTCACATCCCATTCCCAAGAAGGTGGACACCCAACCTCAGACCCACTGTAAACAAAACAATGAGCCTTTCACCTATCTGAAATGTCTCATAACCCAGCATGGAATTTCTTACCATACATACTGCTATACAGAAAACTTAGTCACCTCTTATTTTGTTGTTGGTCATGGGGTTTGAACTCTAGGCCAGGGTACTATTCCTCAGCTCTTCAGCTGAAGATGAGCACTCCCCAATTGAACCACAGCACTACTTTCTGTTCTCTGGTGGTCCATTGGACATCGAGTCTCACAGACTTTCCTGCCCAAGCTGGCTTTGAACCGTGGTCTTTACAGCTTTATGAGTAGCTAGGATGACAATTGTGAACACCGGTGGCGCCCGGCTTCAGCCACCTTCATATACCCAGAGGAAACCCAATTTGTCAGGCCACAAACTTCTTGCAAACCTTCACTTCAGACTCTGACACCCAGCATCCAAATCCATCCTTCAATGGAGAGAATACAGACACAACAATCCCACCCCTGCACCCATTCGCCCAATCCCTGCCTGCCACAGGCCATGTCCTCCTGATGCTGTGGCTTCAAACTGGGGCAAACTTGGGGAGTTCTTAGAAATGTCTGTACAGTGAGGCCAGCACCTGGTCTCCCAATCACAGCATCCGCCTGCCACTCCCCCTTCCCACCTCCCCCATCCTTTGCAGGCAAAGAAGTGTTACTTTCTTCCTTTTTTTCTGTTGTGGGTCTTGAACTCTGGGCCTGGGTGCTGTCCCTGATCTCTTTAGCTCAAAGCAAGCACTAAACTACTCGAGCCACAGCACCACTTCTAGTTTTCTGTCAGTTCCTTGATGACAAGAGTCTCAGGGTCCTTCCAGACCAGGCTGGCTTTGGGCCATGGTCCTCAGATCTCAGCTCCTGATTACCTAGGATGACAGCCATGAGCTACTGGCATCCAGCAAAACACACTTTTCCATGCTTGTCATCCTATCCCCTCAGGAGACTGAGATCTGAGGACTGTACTTGCATGCCACCCTTGGCAGCAAAGTCCATGAGAACTCTTTATCTCCAATTAAACACCAAAAAAAAGTTGGAAGTGGAGCTGTGGCTCAAATTATAGTGTGCTAGCTTTCAGCATCAAAGCCAAGGGATAGGACCCAGTCCCTAGTTTCATGCTTTTTCTAGCAAAGACCCACCCAAGAAAGAGAAGCAGGTGGGCACATGGGAGATCAAAGTTAACCCATAATATTCAATACTCCAAGAACAGGCCCCATCATGCTCTGATTCTTTAGATTCTATATCCTACATCATGACAGTCTTAGATAGAACTGACCAGGCACCTAGTTAGGACATTCAACTACAATCTCATACTGAGGATCCCCTGAACTAATCAAAGACGCAGGATCTCTCGCTGTACTGCCTCAATACTGGACAGTGAGGTGAGTTCTAGTTATCCAACCACAAGATGTGGGAACGAAAGGATTTCTGGGCCAAGGGTCCCTCTCTCTCAGGAAGGAGAAAAGGGCTTATCCATCCCAGGAATGTTCCTATGAGTATCCTCAAAGAAACAACCCTGCTCAGAGCCTAGTGAGTGTTCCCACCAGCCTCTACCCAACCCTTCCCCACCTTCAGTTGGCTCTCTCTGAGTCCTAGATCTTCCATCTAGACTAAAGGCTGAGCCAGCAAAGACACCCACCTCTGCCTCTGAGAATGACAATCACAGGATCCTAATGCCCCTCGAGGAAGTCTTGGGGCACCACCGATCCCGACTCCCGCCCTCATTCCCTGTCTGTCCTGTGCCAGTGGCATGCTTACCTCTGTCTCTGGTCAAGAAATGAACACCAGGGATGTGATCTTCAGATTGAGCCTGGAAATCCCAGTCCCAAAAGTCGTACTGCATAGGCATCCTGTGGTGGATGATAGACAGGTGATCAACAGGCACCAGGACATTTAATAGCAATGTGGCTGGGTCAAAAGCTCTATCAGTGATGGTCTAGGTTGACAGGCAAGGTTCTGACACACCTGACCTGGGATCATCCTCCCTTTTCTTCTTGCTTTTTATCCCTTGCTCCACCCTCTTGACACTCCATCACCCCAACACCTCACTAGCCCTTAGACATTTCCTTCTTATCTGACCAGAAAATAAACTCCTGGGGGCCGGAGATGATTGAAACCTGGTGACCCACCCTGAGCCCAAGGGTCTACCCGAGGCTGCTTCCCTCTGCAGTCAGTGACCACAAGGCTCCTGGATGTCATGAAGTTGCTGAGGGGTCAGTGGCTTGGTCCTACATACTGCCTTTATGCTCTGAAACTGTCCCCACAGAGATGTGAATGGTTGGCTCCCTTGATCCAGGGACTCCAAACCAAGGCTTACATGTTCTTCCTTCTTCCTTTCTTTCTTTCTTCTCTCTCTCTGTAATTCCCTCTTCTCTCTCTTTCCTTTCTTTTTCACTCCTGGGCCTTGAACTTAGAACCTGGGTGATGTCTCTGAGCCATTTTACTCAAGGCCAATAGACTACAGCTTCAGCCACACATCCACTTCTGCTGTTTTCTTTTTGTTAGTTAGTTGGAGATAAGAGTCTTACAGGCTTTCCTGCCCTGGCCTTAAGCCTCTATCCTCCCATCTCAGCCTCTTAATAGATAGGATGACAGGTATGAAGCATCAGCATCCAGCTCAAACCAAGGTTTCTTCATGTGCTGTGGAACCAGCACTGGAACCTTTCATTGTCTATGGACCCCCCGGAGCCTGGCTCACACTGTAACTGTTTTTTGGATAAATAAATGAGCATCTTCCCATGACAATACTACAGAAAAGTCCCATCTGATACAGGTAAGCATCCTGGTGGGGGGAAGCCTTATGTAGCTCTCCCACAATTCTCCATCCTCCCTCTTCCTGCCCTCCTGGTGCCACTGCACTTAACTGGTTTGGCTCCGAGGAAGTGAGCCACGATATACTCGCTGGATTCTGGGGCCTCTGGGATGCCTATCTTCTCAAAGATCTCTGTCCAGTGGCTGACCATGTCTGTGGCACTCAGTTCATGTGAACGTGGTTGCCTTGAGCTGAAGGCCTGGCTGAAGGGGCTTCCTCTTCTCCCCCTTGTGCCAGCCAGAATGGTCTACCATATCTGGCCCCCAAGATTCATGTTGCAGAGAAAGGATCCTCAAAGCATCCCAGTCTTCCGAATCTCGAAGAGTCCAGTGCAGGTGCTGGGAATCATCTCTGCTCACAGCTTGCAGGCTGGGGATGGTGAGGTCACAATCTCTTCTCCCCACGATGTCCTCGACTGTGGTGGTCACCCTAGAGAGAGCAGGAATAGAATCAACAGCTGCCAGAGAAAGGCAGTCAAGGCATGATGTTCATAGCAGGAGACCATCTGGCTAGGGAACTCTGCCTGTGCTGCATTGAATGTCATTGTTTGGTGGCTGAAATGGTCCATCTAATTTGACACAGAATCCCAGGCGTTAGTAGAAATTGCTAGCTTCAAGATAAAGCCCTGGAAAACGTGGTATTTAATTTGTCCCAATCAAAGGGTTCCAAAGTCAGCGATCCCCTTTTCCTTCCAGACAGCCTACAGCAGGTTACAGAAACTGGCATTCAGAGTCCTAGCTAACTGCCACAACCTGATACCAAGTGGGGGAACACACTTGTCCACCACTGCCCAGCTGGAAACTGCCCAGGCGGGACACAGATTGGAGTCTGCAGGACCCCAGGGATGATTGACCACTGGTACAATGCCCCGGCAGGGAATCCATGTCAGCAGTGGGGGCCCGGAGCACCCTGCCCAGATGCCCACTGACACAGTCAATGCCCTGGGGAAGGTTGCTTTCTCATCCTCGGTCATGGTGAACCATGTGCCATGTCACACCGTTTGCCACTCCCCAGACCCTCCTAGCCTCACAGCCCCTGCCCTACTCCCCACTCCCGCCTCTAGTTCCTTAATTATGTTTGGCAGACACGTTCCCAACCCTTGAATTAGCTCCAACTATACACACGAGAGCAGACTGTCTGGCTAGAAGAGTACAGCTGCATTCATACTCTCTTCATGAGCCTTCTGGCTGAAAACAGAAGGACAGGTGTCCGCTCTGGTCTGCAATTCACACAGGCCTCCTAGGGGAGACACACACAGGCCCAGCAGTTACTGTGGGCTACAGGAAACGGGGAACGGTAGGTGGAAAGGAACGTCTACTGAAAATTTCCCCAAAGGAGCCATGAAACTGTGAAGGAGAAAACAAAAAATTATGGCTGGATTCATACTTGGCATTGATGAAAAAAGAACAAATACACACACACACACATACACATAAAATGCTTTTGCTCTTTTTAGACACAATGACGTAAATATGTTTTCATTGTTCTCCCTGCTCTCTGAACACACACACACACATACACACACACAAATCCAGACCTGTGACAGAAGACTCCTCCATGCAGCACCTGTAATTTGCCATCTGATCACTCACCTGAGCACAGACAGGCAGGTATAAGGAGAAAGATGATCTCTCTCTCTCCTTCCCTCTCTCCCTCTCTGTCTCTCTTCCTCTCTCTCTCTCTCCCTGTCTCTCTCCCTCCATCCCTGTCTCTCTCTCTCATGCTTACACACACACACACACACACACACACACACACAAACACACACACAATTAGACTCAGCAGTGTCTCTCCTGAGTTTGTTGGTTCCTCCTCTAGAACAAGGTACAAGCTGGAGCACAGGGATTCCCTTGTCAAACTAGTGGCTCCCACCCAAAGAAGCACCCACCGCTCTAATAATGCAGAACCACCCACCCTGCCTCTCACTTTCTCAAGTTTCCCTTGGGAACAACCAGCATTTACTCCCTATTCACCAAAATCCCAGGCCAGGACGCTGTGTGAAGGTGTCCTGAGATAGGTGGCTCCTCAGAGCCAGGACTGAAAACAAGCAGTGGGGTCACAGTGTCCCAGAGGGGTGTCTGACCTGGGGTGGGGGCAGTGTTGGGAAATGCATGTGGTCCTAAAGGCTACATACATGGACAGAGTCCCTTCTTCTAGCCTAGATGCTTCTGGGTGACTTGGCGGATTCTTGTGAAGGACTAGGAGAGCAGATGGACTGTGAGCCACCAGATTCTGGGAGAGCTGGGAAATGTGATCACCCTGTGAGAACTGTTGACAGCTGATGTGTGGGGGACAGGTCATGTATATATGTGTCAGAGGGGGTGTGTTCTTCCCAGATATTCACCTTCTATCTAACTCCAAGTGTCCTCATATAACTAGTGGGCTTTTCTGAGACCCTCCTCAGGTGAAAGGGTGACCAAGCACAGAAGACAAGGGCTCACACAGCAAGGAGGGCCTATCTTTTGCATCCAACACCCACCACCCCCAGCAAAAAGGAAAAGACCCGAAAAGGCAGGTGTGGAGGTGCTGCTCCCCACCTCTGAGTAAAGCCACCAGGTTCCCAACAAGGAGAGGAAGGGTGCAGATGTGCTGCTGTGTGGCTCCCACTGCTCCAGGCCAGGAGCTTGTTGCAACCCCTCCTCACCCATTTCTGCATCACCCCATTTCCTGGTACATTGGTTACTAGGGATGGGGGTGGGATCCCACCCTCCAACCCTAGGGCACATTTGTGGCAGGAACATGACAGACTGTGGGGCGTGGGTCAGGCAATAGCAGGACAGGAGAAGGGAGGCAGGAGGGTCCATGTCAGCAGGAGAGGGGCTTTTGGCAGGAGGGTTCGCAGGGTGCAGGCCCATGGAGCAGTCACTTATGTGTGCTACTGGGAGAAGCTGTAGGCAGCGGTTCAGGGTGCATGCAGGCCCGGAGTCTGAGGACCGGGATCCAAGACCTGGTAGGGGCTGTAAGCAGGCCAGGGGCGTGCCATCTCTGCTGGATGACTTCGAGAGGCACCATGGGTCCGAGCCAAAAACACCATGTTTGAAACGCGATGCTACAGGGAGTGGGCAGGCTCGCGTATGAGGGGGCATGTTGGGGCTGCACATGGCCTCTGCTCCTCCTCATTAGCCAACATTGCCCTCACCTCAGCCACCTCCACCACTGTGCTCCCTGTGCAGGGACCTCAGATTCAGGCCTGCCATGGCCACCACACCTCCGAGTGGCTGCCTATGGCAATGTGCCTGCTGCACAGGCTCCACATGCTCTGTGTTCCCCGCCAGAACCTGCGCTAAGATTTGGGAGGTCACCAGCCGATAAAGCTGCTTGCCCTTGTGTGTGTGCACACTCTTCGATCTGCTCTCTTTCTGCCCCTACTCCTCTTCTGGGCTGCCTTGCCCCCACAGGGTGCACCCGCCCCTGCTGGGAACACAGTGTGCCCTGGGTCCTACCCCTCCTCCCCTTGGCCACGCCCCATCTCCTTAGCCCCCGCCCCCCACCCCTGCTGCAAGCCCAGCCCTGACTGGGCCCTAAGGTTTCCAGGCCACACAATTGTAGCCTCACCTCAGCTCATCACTCCCCCCTAACCCCAATACCTGCCCGGGGGATCAAATCTCCCCTCAGCCCCACCACTGGAGGAGACTCTCCTCCTTCTTCCTCCACGTGTACAGTGACCCTTGTGTGTGTGTGTGTGTGTGTGTGTGTGTGTGTGTGTGTGTGTATGTGTGTGTGTATGTGTATGTGTGTGTGTGTTTGTGTGTGTGTGATTGTTGGGGATAACTGCCTCTCAAGGACTCAGATGACTCAGCACACAGCACACTTCAAAAAACAGCACAAAGCACCCTGTGTAGAGTACTCAGCAGCCAGCACCCTTTGAATGAGGGAGTTCATAGCCCACAGGGTAAAGAACTCAGCACATGGCATACTTTGAAAAACTCAAGCACACAGCACTCTTTCCCAGGGACTCAGTACATAACACCTTGTGTTAAGACACACACAGTTCCCTTTGAAGGACTGAGTACATTGTACCCTGTGTAAAACACACAGTGCACAGCACCCTTCAAAAAACTTAGCAGATAGCACAATTTTGAAAGACTCAGCACATACCAGAGTGTGGAAGGACTCAGTACATACCACACTGTCGAAAGACTCAGCCCAGAGCACAATTTGCAGGACAGTATAAAGCACCCTATTTTAAGGTCTTGGCACAAAGCACTTGAAAAATTCACTTCCTCCCTCACTTCTCAAGGGCTCAGCACATAGCAGCACCCTTTCAGGTGAATTAGCACACCACAACTTTTGAAGGACTCAGCATATAATACGTTGTGTAATGGACTCAGCACACAGCACCCTTTGAAAAACCCAGCATGGCCTACTCTTCTCAGGGACTCAGCACATAGCACCCTTTGGGATGACTCAGAAAACAGCACCTTTTTGAGGACTCAGCACAAAACTCCATGTGGGAAGGCCCCAGAAAACAGCACCCTGTGAAAGACTCAGCACATAGCTGTATGTCACAAGTTCAGCTGTCATTAGAATTAGGGTGTTTTCTTTAGTATCACCATTCTTCAGAAACACTTTACAAATCCTACAAGTTTCCCTTAGCCAACCTGTGTTTTATGGGGGAGGGTCAGCTGGGGGTCTTGAACTCAAAGCTTGGGGCCCTGTTCCTGAGCTCTTTGGTTCAATGCTAGAGCTCTAGCACTTTGATCCACAGCTCCAATTTTTTTTGGGGGGGTTGTTCTTTGACAGGTCTTATGGTGATCAGGAAGGCCAAGTTGGGGTGTCTGTATGCAAAGGCTCTTAGCTCGGCCTGGAGCTGACCTCTCCCTTCCTTGTGCCCCTGGGAGCCAGGCCTCTTGGAGCTCTCTTGGCCTAGGGTGGAAGAGACCTGCTCTGGCATCAGCACCCAGGGTGAGCTCCCCCAATTGAACTCTAGAGGACGATGACACGGCCTCTCATGTTCCGCATCTGGCCAGCAGGTTCTGCATCTGGCCAGCAGGGGGCAGGAGTTGTGTTTACTCTTGATAACCTGGGGCCCCATCATGCTTCCAAACTCTTACCTACAATTAACCATCAAAAAGCAAATGGGACTGTGGCTCAAATGGTAGAGCACTACGATTGACCAAGAACAGGGAGAGAGCTTACCAAGAAAACTCAGGGAGAGAGCTTAGGCCCTGAGTTCTCTTTATCTCTCTCTCTCTCTCTCTCACACACACACACACACACACACCACATGAATGCAAAATCAGAGATTTCTACACTGCAATCTTCGGGTATTCTCTACCTATTCCCCACCTAGGCTGCTGGCCTTAGGTGTTTGATGCATACAACACCACCTGGCATCTTTAATTTTGGAGAACATAATGGCTAGAAGGTCAGCCTTCCTCTATCCCAGCTCCTTGATTGGGTCATGGTCTATGCAGGCCCTTTGGGACTCCTTTTACAGACTCGACAAGATGCCTTCAAAAGGCATCACAAGCTGGGCACTGGGAGCTCATACCTGTCATCCTAGATACTCAGGAAGTTGACATCTGGAGGATCAAAGGTGCCAAGCCAGCTTGGGCAGGAAAGTGTGTGAGACTCTTATCTTCGATGAACCATCAGAAAACACTCAACTGCTAGAGTGCCAGCCTTAACCAAAAAGAGCTCAGGGACAGTGGCCAGGCCCTGAGTTCAGGCCCCAGGACTGGAAGAACAAATCTTCATTGGAGGCTTTTCTCCCCTTTACAAACAATTTATTGTTTGAGACAAGCAAAACATGGATCTCTTCCCTGGCCACCAATGGGCTATTAGATATCCCTTGAATTTGTGCCACTTCCCGGCAGCCTCTGCCCTACCTGACCTGCAGTTTACCCTTCCCATCACCCAGCAGATGGAGGCCTGAGAGAAGGCCGCCTGGTCACCTATTTCTGGTGGCTGCCGTGGCTTTTGAGAATTAGTATGTCACATAGAGAGTCATCATCCACCTCAGTCTAGAGAAGAAAGAAAGGGAGCGCTCCTTGACCAAGCCCACCAGCTGTAGGCAGCTCTGGATGTGGGGCATCTGCTGCAGGATGTGCTCCATAGGGGAGTCATCTACAGGGTCGGGAACCCAGACCTCTCCTCTGGCAGTTTCCAAGCTGTCTTGAAGTTGCAACTCTTCAAAACCTTTCTGCTCCTCCCTCATTTTGCCCAACCCAGACCCTGAGGCATCTGAAGCAGCTGTGGTGGTGGGGGCTAATCCTGTGCTGGCATCTGGAGCCCTCTATCCGCTCTTTCCCCTGCAAGGAGGGACAGCAGCTCCCCCAGCTCTCTTTTTTCCATCTTCTCCTGGGAGAGCCAGCACACGCACTTGGCTTTCTCCCGACACAGTTCCTCCAAGATGAACATCTGCTCTTTACACACCATGAGGGACTCCAAGACAGTGCAGATGTGTGCCAACAGTTGGCTGCATCGATGGAGATGTGTGCCAACAGTTGTCTGCATCCGCTGGACTATGGAACTCCACGTCATCATGCAGGTCATGGATGAAGCAGATTTTGTTCTCCGATGCCCCCATGTCCCACTTCCCACCCTCATGCCTGTTCTGGTGGCAGCTCATGGGGCGGGCGGCCTGTGGCTCCACCTCTGTCTGCCACTGAGCTGCTGTGTGGGCCAGGCACCTGCAAAGGGGTCACCACTCCTGCAACAGGAGTTTCCCCCTGTGGATCTCAGCCTCTGAGAGTGCTTGCAGAGCCACATCCCTCTAGGTCTGGGGCATGTCTCCATCTTCTGGGATGCTCAATTTGTGGAGGCATCACATCCTCAACTTTTGCTTCTCCAGGGCTCACAACCTATGTTGTCGTGCAGGACAATGGCTTCCCCAATAACCTGCCATTAAAAAAAATTAGCTCCCTGGTTTGCAATTCGTGCCATTTTTTCTTCCAGGCCTGGTATTTGAACTCAAGGTCTGGGTAAATATGCAGCACTGTGAGAGAAGGGAATCTGACCATGCTTGAAGACAAGAAAGTCAGGCCTGTTCCCTAGGCCTAAATTCAAGCTTCAGGCTGGGAAAACATACTCTTTATATTCATTTTAAATATAAGATTTATACTTCCATACAGATATTCAGTTCATATTGTATTTGGTGTAGTTATTCATTTTATTTCTGGTTTTATTCTTTTATTTACCATTTATTTTATTGATTATGATGACACCACTACCATTTGTAGATATGATATCCATCATGCCTGACACTCAGGACTCTCCCAGAAAAGGAAAACATGTGTCATACTCCGCTTCTTACTCCAAGATTAAATTTTTGGCAGTGCTGGGATCTGAAGTCAGGAACTAGCAGGCCCAATTCATGAATGAATGAGTGTGAACACAGCAGCCTCCAGCCAATGAAGCTGTCAGGTGGTTCCAAAGTGCTGAGATCCAGCCCCAGTTTTGGCCAAAACATGAATACATGGATAGGCAGATGGTGGTATACAAATAAATACATATTGGAAAGGAGCACCAGATCTGTCTGGCTATGATTGAATGAAACCTACTATGTTCCTACCAACTCTTGAGCATTTATTATACCACCATTGAAGTAATATTATTCTTTTCATGTTCAATAAATTATTAAGATCAATCTGCATGATAGGATTATTGCATCCAATTTTAGACTAGACTGAAGCATGAAGTACTCTTTCAATAGGTGTTCCTACGCACAAGAATGAGTCTCTTGTGATATCCTGCCATTGGTAGGTGTCAGGACTGGGATTTGAACCCAGGGCCTATGTTGACAGGTAGGCCTATGGCTTCCCTGATAGCCCACCAGCCTTCAGTAATGGCTGGTCAGGTCCAATTGCAGCTGTGTCATTCAGAACCCAGGATGGTCACTGTGTAAAGAAAAAAAACGTAAACCCCAGCCCTCTGCAGCTCGCCACTTTTTGTGGTATCCTACTTTTTTTGCTTCGTGCAAGCCCTCTGTGCCTAGGATCCCAAGATTCGATATGGGTCCAGAGATTATACCCCAGCCTAGGGCAATCGAAGCTGAGGCAGAATTGTACAACCTGAGTTCAAATCCCATGTTGGCAAAATGAATAAATTAAAAATTAAATAATCATTTAACTAAAATAATAAATAAAGCTCCCTGGTTTGGAATTTCTGCCAGTTTTCTTTCCTAGCCTGGAATTTGAACTCAGCGTCTTAGTAAATGTGTTGCAATGTGAGGGAAAGTGCAGAATTGTCACTACTTGAGATCAAACCCTGTGCAAAGGCAAAAATAAAAAATTAAGTCACTGAGATTGGTAGGGGGAGTAGATGTGGAGATGAGAGGGAAGGGATGGCATGGGGAAAACAAAGGAGAAGGCAACAATGTTCAATAGGAAATATACTCATTACCTTGCCCAGTTAACTGTAACACATCTGTAGAATATTTTTACAATAAAAAATGAAAAAAGTCATGCTCAGAGAAGCATTTTGGGGGTAAGGGAAAAATGTCTGAATAGATGTAAAAAATTCTACACTGCTTTTTTTAAATGTTCAGTATGGAACTGAATAAGCATAACTGCTTCCATTAAAAAAATTAAGTCACTGTCTTGGAACTGCGGCCAGTATTTCCATCATTGCTGGGATTTGATCTCACATTCCAGGTAACTCTTTTGCACCATGGGTGAATGCAAAGCTCACTGTCCTGGAGGAAAAGAAATTCAGGCTAGAGTTCTGAATGAAGGACCTGAAATGGAAAAAATATTTCTATATATGTTTAATATATGACATATTTACATATGTATGTTTATTACATATTATGATTTTTGATTTTGTATTGATTTTATACATTTTATAGTTTATTGTATTTAGTATTATTATACACATAATTTTTATTAAGTTTTGTACATATATTATAAAATTATACAAAATAAATTAGGTCATTCACTCGTTTTTCATTAATACTTTATTAAGTGTTGAAACATGATACATAATTAAATGGAGGCATTTGTCACAGTCATCACATGTTTACAGTCTCTCCCAAGTGTGAGCTTTGTCTTATTTATCTTTTGACAACTTCCTAAGGGATTTCTTTAGATGATTTATACTCAGAAGCCATTTCTTGAGGATAGGCAAGTTGCAGGATAAAATTGTAAGGGTGGGGCTGGGAATGTGGCTTAGTGGTATAGAGCTAGACTTGAGAAAAATAAGCTCAGAGACAGTACCCAGACCCTAAGATCAAGCCCCACGACAGTGAGAAACAATAGGCCAGATGCCAGTGGCTCACAACTGGAAACCTAGCTTCCCAGGAGGCTGAGATCTGAAGACCACAGTTCAAAGACAGACTAGGTGAGGAAAGCCTGTTAGACTCTTATCTCCAATGAACCACAAAAAGACCACATGTGGCACTATGACTCAAGTGGTAGAGTATTCACCTTGAGCTGAAGGACTCAGGGACAGTGCCCGGGTTTGAGTTCAGGACACACAACTGGAAAAAAGTGAGGGTCAATCAAATTACTTTTCCTATTTGCTGATTAAGAGAACATTCTCTGGAAATGAACGCTGATGTACACCAGAATTGGAGTCAGAGCTCCAGGTTCAAGTGTAGCACATCCATACGCAGAGCCTCTCAGACTCTAGCATTACAAAATTGTGTTCTACAGGGTTCTGAAAGGTCCATTGTTGAAAGGCTTAATATGCTCCTCAAGCCCTTTTTGATAAGCAGTTGACTTGTATTGTCAATGTCTTTACAGTTCTGAACCTAGCAGAACACCAGTACCTCACACCTGTCATCCTAGCTCAGGAGGCTGAGGTCTCAGGATCACGGTGAAGCCAGCCAGGGCAGGAAAATCTATGACACTCTGACTTCCACTGCTGAAATGTCAGAAGTTCAAGAGTTTCCTGTGTTTGCCTTGGTGATAAGTTACATGCACTCTAAATGTTCTTCGAGTTCTCCAGTTATAGAAGCAGGAAAGAAACATTATTGACCCATCTTGGGTTCAAATGAAGTTCTCAGGATCTGAGCGCTAGCCTTGTTAGAAGGATGAACTCCAGGGTAACATTGTATTTGAAGGCAGAAAACAGTTACAAAAGCCCTTCTCTCCTCCTGACATCCAAAACCAGATTCATCTATCATCTTTCTATGTATCTATGTATCTATGTTTCTATGTATCTATGTATCTACCTACCTACCTATGCACCTACCTATCTAGCTATCTCTTTGCCAGTTCTTGGGTTGAACACAAGGTCTGGGCACTCTCTGTAGCTCTCTACTACTTGAGCCACAGAACCAATTCTGGCTTTTTCTGTGTATGTGCTACTGAGGAATCGAACCAGGGCTTCTTGCATGCTAGACAAGAACTCTCTCAGTAATCCACATTCCCAGACCCCTCATCTTTTTTTTACTGGTAGTTTTTACATAAGTATGCTACCATTTTATGTTACCAAGTTTAATTTTCTGAATATCAGTTACTTCTAAGAAACCTCATCTTCTCGTTCCCTGCCTGGTTTGTGCTTGTTCCTGCATTGGCCCCATTATAAAATGTAAATAAAGCTGCTGAGGGTGACCTGCTTTAGCTGCATGGCTGCACAGATTGTTCTGTATGTTTGTTTATTGCCAGTTCCAGACCTTGAACTCAGGATTTGGGCACAGTCGATGAGCTGCTTTTGCTTAAGGCTAGCCCTCTACAACTGGAGCCATATGGCCCTACTTCTGGCTTGTTGGCACTGAAGTAGGAAAGGGGGCTCAAGGACTTTTCTGCCTAGGGTAACTTTGACCATGATCCTCCTATCACAGCCTTGTAAGCATCAAGGAGGAATGCTGAGAGCCACTTGTGCCTGCCTAATCACTGATCTTGCTGATGTTCTTGGGCAGACAGGTGAGTTCCTTATCCTCAGGTTTAAGTGGTGGGAGCTGGAGCACACAGTTCGAATCCTGATCTTGCCACCTTCAAATGGCAAGAGATCCTAAGAAACTCATTCCTATCCATATGAATACCAATGGAATGTGATGTTTGTCATGATTGAATGGGAAGTCGAATCATTCTAGGATAAAATCATACACAATTATATTATAGGACACTGATCAATTTTAATTAATAACTTATGAAGGATTTAAACAATCGCATTCATTAAATGGAGACAGAATGAAATACCTAAGAATTAGGCATCACATAGTATAGAGATGCCATTTTTTCTTCCAGGACTTTCTTTAGTTAATCGGTATATACCATTTTCTGAATGTAGTTTAGCATATGAAACTAGGATATATTATACCTGACCAGAAAAATCAATTATTCAAACATTTTTATCAGAAATTCTTATAGCGAATTTTAGAGGTAAATCCAAATTACGTATATTAGAAGGCAATGCTTGGTTAGTCCTCTTCTCACATTCCCCATTCCCTTCATGAGAATAATACACATTTAAAGGAAATACTTAGAATGTTTTGGAGAAATAGGTTCACTTTAAACCAGTGAGTTACTCTATGATGCAAATTGTTACTTTATATCCAGAAAAGCTAAATTCTTACTTTATCATTTTCCTTAGGCTTTATATTCAGATTTAATCTCTGGTGGGTGACAAAGATATGAACATTTTTTAACAGTGGCTAAATTTAGGCTGAGAAATCTAGGTACAATGATACTCATGCAGATAGGCCTCATCAGTCATGAGACCCTGATATTCAAATGTTAACCAATGCTTATTGGTGTCATGCTTATGAGATTTTGTGTATTATAAACAGTAGCTATTAGAATTTTTTTGTAATCAACATCATTTCATGGGTTAGGAACTAAAATGAGACATTACACTCAGAACAAAATTTAAGGAGGCATCCAAAATTAGTTACCAAGATATACATCATTTAACACAATGTTTTTTAAAAAAAGCAAGCTAAAGGAAATAATTAATAAAAAAATCAACATTTACAATAAATACTGAATCAGTGTGACAGTGTTACAATTACATGGGCAAATAATGAGTATATTTCTTATCAAACAATGTAACCTCCTCCTTTGTTTCCCCTTCCCATCCCTTCCCATCCTCCTCTCACACCCTCATACTCCCCCCCACACCAAAGTTGTAAAGTTCATTTTCAACATAACGACTTGTACATCTCATTGTTGCAATGGGTCCACCTGTATCCCTATTTAAACGATTTGTTTTTTTTCCCCTCCACAAATTATACTGACATCAAATACTGTGAAAACAGGGGTTATACAGTGGGGGAGGGACATACAAAGCAACAGAGAAATCATCTTATAAATGTGTTAGAAACAATCGCATGAAAGAAAAAAATGTGAATATATATCTTAGGGTTCATTTCCCTAACATTAACTTATCTGACCTTTTCTGCTTGACTCAGACATATACTAGATACTGCAAATAAGGGAAACCATGGGACCTGTCTTTCTTTGGGCCTGGCTTACTTCACTTAATATAATTTTTTCCAAGTTTTTCCATTTCCTAACAAATGGGGCAATGTCATTCTTTCTGATGGAGGCATAGAATTCCACTGTGTATATATACCACATTTTCTTGATCCATTGATCTACTGAGGGGTATCTGGGTTGGTTCCATATCATAGCTAGGGTAAAGAAGGCTGCAATGAACATAGTCGTGCTGGTAGCTTTAGTGTGGTCTTGTTTGTGAACATTTGGGTAAATGCCCAAAAGTGTGATTGCTGTGTTATAGGGAACTCTATGTGGAGTCTTTTGAGGACCCTCCATACTGCTTTCCAAAGTGGTTGAACAAGTTTACACTTTCACCAACAGTGCAGTAAGTTTCCTTTGTGTCCACATCCCGTCCCACGTCTGTTGTTACTAGAGTTCTTGATTATAGCCATTCTAATTGGGGTGAAGTGGTATCTCAATTTTACCCCAGTTGCAAAAGGCTTACATGATGACTTTCTGGTTATATGTTTAGTTAGGTCTTGATATTTGTTGGAGAAGTTATGTTCTTTCATATATTTATTTGTTAGATCAAAGAGGAAATTAATTCCTTGCCAGAGTCAACATCCATAGAAATGTTTCAGATGTATCATGCTACTTTGCCAAAGTTTCAAATCAGCTTGAGTAACTTGGGTCTTTTTCTGGATCTAACTAAATAGGTGTGCAATTTTTTTCAGTACTAGAAAGATTTTGGCCACCATTTATTAAACTAGTATTTTCCAGTAACTACTTCTCTCTTTTCATGAGATTTTTAATTCACTTATATAATGTGTTGAAGTTTTCCTTTAGATAACCCACATTCAGTCTTCTACAAAGTATAATTTGGAGTAGTTTAAAATTATGTAGACTCATGTACACTGCTCAGATTGTATTAGTTGCATATTTTTTCTTGTTAAATCAGTAGGAATTAGTTTTCAATAAGGATATTATTGGACTTATTCATTGCATTTCTGAATTTTTAAAGTATGTCATGATTTTGTTATTTGATTCTTTTAAATATGTGCAGCTCTCACTCCACATGCAGTCACATTTGTTTTAAACAATTTGATCCACTCAAAGGATGTGCTATATTAGGTTCATCTAGATGAATTTAATTACAAATTAACACAACCGTATTTTTGAGACACAGTTATCTTTATGGCTCTACTCCAAGTTAACATGTATTTGAGTTATTTGTGCTTTCAAAAAAAACTGGACACAACATGTTTTTGTTCCTGGGGGAGATCTACTTTGTTGGTTATTTTTCCAGTTGTCGTGACTTCAACATATGTGTGCATTTTATTTCAATTGTTTTGTGTCTATATTTTGTTACATATAACAGAAAGTACAAAAAGAATCAGTGATTGAGAACTTTTCCAAATAGAATTCTAAGAGAGACACTTGAAGCTTTGTGACAACTGAGAATTGGCAGGTCATCAAAGAGGAGGGTTTAGCAGAATAACAGAGACATTGTTTGACATGATTTTAATTCTTCCTCCTCTTGCCTCACTATTTCTAATAGTGTTACTTCAAAGTCTTTAGTGGAAAGAAAATAATTTTGTCTGTATGAACTCAGAATTTTTGGTTCAGTTGGGACACACTACACATTCATATTTCATTTTAACTTGAAAATCTTCTTTCCTTCGTTTAAAATCACAGGTGTGAATTTATAATGCTAAAATAGCATCTACTAATTTATTTGAAATGGTTCACTTCACACTATATGTAATATAGACTCTAACAATAATAGTGAGTAATATAGTATGCAATAATTGACTTTGGGGAAAGTCAATTACAGTGGATTTTTGTTAGATACTTAGTAATAATAAAACTTATATTTGATTCTATTGAAAAACTCACAGCTACATCTAAAAGTAACTCATAGTTATAAACTAATGCTAAAAAAGTAAGATTGTTTCTTGGAAAAAGCCAGAAGTTTCAATAAGCTTGCTTTTTTAAAATTGTCTTGGATCTGGATTTTGTTGACTCATGCCTGAAATCCTAGCTACCCAAAAGTCTGAGATCTGAGGATAGTGGTTCAAAGCCAGCCTGGGCAGAAAAGTCTGTGAGACTCTTATCTCCAATATAACTCTTGAAAACTAGAAATGACACTGTGGCTCAAGTGGTATAGTGATATCCTTGAGCGGAAGAGCTGAGGGACAGTGCCAAGGCTTGGAGTTCAAGCCCCATGACTGACAAAAAAATTTGACATGGATTTTTACTTTATTATTTCATGATTTTTATTGTAAAAATAAATACAGAGGGTTTACAATTACATGAATAAGCTAATGAGTACATTTCTTATCAATCATTGTTGCCTCCTCCTTTGTTTCCCCTTCCCATCCCTTCCCATCTTCCCCTCTGCACCCCCCCCCACCCCATGCCAAAGTTTGGTTTTCGACATAACGTCTTGTACATGTCATTGATGCAATGGGTCACCCTGTATCCCAATTTGTTTTTCCCTTCCCCTCCCCAAATTATACCAACATCAAATATACTGAAAACAGGGGTTATACCGTGGAGTAGGAACATGCAAAGCAACAGAGAAATCATCTTACAAATATGCTAGAAACAATAGCAAGAAAGAAAAACAATTTCAGTCCTTACCATGGGGTTCATTTCGCCTAACATCAACATATGTGACCGTTTCTGCTTGTCTCAGACATAAATTAGTTATTGCAAATAATTGAAACCATGGGACCTATATTTCTTTGGGCCTGGTTTACTTCACTTAATTTAATTTTTTCCAAGTCTTTGCATTTCCTAACAAATGAGGCAATGTCATTCTTTCTGATGGAGGCATAGATTTCATTGTGTATATATACCAGATTTTTTGATCCATTCATCTACTGAGGGGCATCTGGGTTGGTTCCATATCTTAGCTATGGTACATAATGCTGCAATGAACATAGTTGTGCTGGTAGCTTTAGTATGTTATTGTTTGTGAACACTTGGATAAATGCCCAAAAGTGGGATTGCTGGGTCATCAAGGAGATCTATGTAGAGTCTTTTGAGGAACCTCCATACTACTTTCCAAAGTGGTTGAACAAGTTTACAATCTCACCAACATCCCGTCCAGCATCTGTTGTTATTAGAGTTCTTGATTATAGCCATTCTAACTGGAGTGATGTTGTCTTTCAGTGTTGTTTAGATTTGCATTTCTTTTATGGCTAGGGAGGTTGAGCATTTCTTCATGTGTCTATTGGTGATCCTACTTTCCTGTTCGGAGAAGATTCTCTGTAAGTCTTTAGCCCACTTATTTATTGGGCAGTGGTTTCTTGAGGATTTGTTTTAGGGGGATTTAATTTTCCGAGTTCCAGGTATATTTTAGATATGAGACCCTTGTCCCTTTTATGGCTGGTGAAGATCTTCTCCTAATCCATGGGCTTTCTATTGATCTTGTGAGCTTTGTCCTTTGCCATGCAGAAGCTCTGCAATTTCATGCAATCCCATTTGTCCAACCTTTCTTTGACTTGTTGTGTTTATGCGTCTCTATTAAGAAACATAGAGAATCTCCTAATTTGTCCTGTAATGTTTTTAGGGTGTTTCTGCTTTGACTCCAAGGTCTTTGATCCATTTGGAATTGATTCTGGTGCATATTGATATATAAGGATCTAGCTTTAGTTTTCTACAAGTGATTAACCAACTTTGGCAACACCATTTACTGAAGAGGCTGTCTTTCCTCCATTCTATTTCTTAGCTCCCTTCTCGAAGATTAGGTCTGTGTGTTCATTTTCTGGGTTTTCAATTCTATTCCATTGAGCCTGAGGTCTATTTTTGTGCAAGTGCCGAGCTGTTTTGATTACTATGGTTTTGTAGTACAGTTTGAAATTTGGTATTGATATTCCTTCAACACTGTTGTTTCTGTTGAGGATTGGTTTTGCTATTCGGGATCTTTTATTGTTCCATATGAATTTTTGGATTGCCTCTTCTATTTCCTTGAAGAATGAGTTTGGAATATTGATAGGTATCACATTGAATTTGTAGATAGCCTTGGGAAGTATTACCATTTTCATGATGTTGATCTTTCTAATCCAGGAGCATGGGAGTTTTTGCCACTTTCTAAGGTCTGATTTGATTTCCTTTTTCAGGTTTTTAAAGTTTTCATCATAAAGGTCCTTCACTTCCTTGATTAAGTTAATTCTTAGGTATTTTATTTTTTGTGGGATACTATGAATGGAGTTGCTTTCCTAATTTCAGCTACGCTTTTCTCATTGTTGGCATACAGAAAAGTCATTGATTTCTGAGAGTTAATTTTATACCCTGCTACTTTGCCAAAGTTTTGAATCAGTATGAGTAATTTCTGAGTGGGTCCGTGGGATTCTTTAAATACAAGATCATGTCATCTCAAAGAGGGAGAATTTTACTTCATCTTTCCCTATTTGGATCACTTTTTTATTTGCATCTTTTCTTATTGCTGTAGATAGTCATTCTAATACTAGATTGAAGATAAGCGGACAGAGTGAACATCCTTGTCTCCTTCCTGAGTTAAGAGAAAATGGCTTTAGTTTTTCACCATTAAGTATAATACTGGCTGTAGGTTTGTCATGTACAGCCTTTATTGTATTGAGGAATGTTCCCTGGTTTGATAGTTTTTCCAGAGCCTTCATTATAAAGGTCTGTTGGATCTTGTCAAATGCTATTTCTGCATCTGTTGAGATAACCATGTGGTTCTTATCCTTTCTCTTGTTGATGTGATGAGTTACATTAATTGATTTCCATATATTGAACCAGCTTTGCATCATGGAAATAAATACTGATTGATCATTGTTTATGATTTTTTGAATGAAATGTTGAAGTTGATTGGCCAAAATTTTGTTGAGGTGTTTTCCTCAATGTTCATCAAAGAAATGGGTTTATAATTCTCTTTCTTTGCGGAATCCCTGCCTGGCTTTGGGATGAGGATTATGATGTCTTCATAGAAAGAATTCTGTAGTGAACTTTCTCTGTCAATTTCATTGAAGAGTTTTGGAGTATTTGTGTGAGCTCTGCTTTGAAGGCCTTGTAGAATTACTTTGTAAATCCATCTGGTCCTGGGCTTTTCTTAGATGGGAGGTTTCTTATTGATCTTTCTATTTCTATGATTGATACGAACATGTTACTTGATTTATCTCATCTAGGTTGTTTCTGCAAGTCGATATTAGCTAGGAAAATATCCATTTCTGCCAGGTTCTCAAACTTATTAGCATAATGGTTTGAGAAGTATTCCCTTACAATGTTCTGAATCTTGGTTGTTTCTGTGGTGATGTTTCCATTCTCATCTTTGAGCTTATTTGGGTGTCTTGTCTTCTTTGTCTGGTAAGAATTGCTAAGGGTCTATCAATTTTGTTAAATTTTTTGAAGAACCAATTCTTTGTTTTGTTTGTTCTTTATATAATGTTTTTGGATTCTAATTCATTTAATTCTGATTTAATTTTAATTATTTCTTTCCATTTCTTGGATTGGAGTTTATCTTGCTGTTCTTTTTTAAGGAGGTTCAGATGTCTTATTAAATTGTTGGTTTCAGATCTCTCTAATTTATTGATATAGGAACTCACAACTATAAACTTGCCTCTCTGTACTGCCTTTCCTGTGTCCCAGAGGAGCTGGTAATTTGTGTGTTCATTTTTGTTGACTATCATGAACATTTGTATTTCCTTTCTAATCTCTTCCATGACCCATTTGTGATTCAACAGTGTGTTGTTCAAACTCCATGTGTTACAGGACTTCATTTGTGGCTTTTGGTTTTGAGTTCTAATTTTATTCCCTTGAATGCAGTTTCTCACCCTTTACTGTGGTCTTGTTGTTTTTTTATGTGTAGGACATCTTTAAGTATCTTTTGTACAGCTGGTTTTGTGGAGATATATTGTTTCAATTTTTCTTTGCATTGGACTGTTTTTATTTGATCTTCAGTTATGAAGGATGGTTTAGCTGGGAACAGTATTCTTGGCTGATACTTAGTTATCTTTAGGGCATGGCATACATCATGCCAGGCTCTTGCTTTATTCATCTCTGCTGAGAAATCTGAGGTTATTCTAATTGTTTTCCTTTTAGAGGCAAGTGATCTGTTCTCCTTGACAGATTTAAGGATCCTTTCCTTGGTCTGAATTGATCCTGTGCAGATTACAATGTGACGGTGGGATGTTCTGTTCTGGTCTGGATGGATTTACAAAGGAATTCTACAAGGCCTTCAAAGCATATCTCACATCAATACTCCAAAAAACTCTTCAATGAAATTGACAGAGAAAGTTCACTACAGAATTCTTTCTATGAAGCCATCATAATTCTCATCCCAAAGCCAGGCAGAGACTCATGGAGTTCTAATAGCTTCTTGTATCTGAATAGGCCTATATTTTTTGCATGTTTGGGAAGTTCTCTGCTAGGATTCTGTTAAATAAATTTCCTAGACCATTAACTTTTGTCTCTAGGTGCTCCTCTACACCCAGTATCCTCACATTCGCCTTCTGATGGTGTCTTCCAAATATTGAATAGATCATATTTCTAGGATTTGTCTTGGATAATTGTATGTTCTTTCTCTATAATATCCAGGCTGTCTTCAATACCCGAGATTCGATCTTATTCATGGTCTAACTTACTGTCAAGTCTTTCTACTTTGTTTTTTATTTCTTTTCCTTCTAATTCATCAGCTTTGATGCCTTCAAATTCTTTGTTGGAGATTTGCTTTAGATATTGTTTCAACTTTACTTCCTTAATTTGGTGTTCAGTGTTTATTCTCAAATCACTTAGTTGATTGGTTGTGGTTTCCTTGGACTCCCATTCCTTCTGTTGGGCTCCATTCATCATTCCTTTTGTGGTCTCTCTTAATTGTTTCAGCTGTATGTTTATGGATTCCATGAATGCCTGTATTGATCTTCGTCTATTCTCATCTCACTCTCTCAATTCCTGTATTACACTTTGATAAGTTTCCTCATATTCACACAATTCCTGTAAGTCTCTATGACTGTTTTCAGCCTTCTCATGTTATCCCTGTATTTCTCTTTGACTGTTCTCAACCTGCTTATGCAATTCCTGTTTTAATCTTTAAGTAGCTTCCTAATGCTCACAAAATTCCTGTATTAATTTTTGTTTGCCTCCTCTCGCTCTCTATCACATTCACATTGATCATACTCACACTGAGTCCTTTGCAAGTTTTCAATCATTTCATTCACCATGTTTACCAGCAGTTTTTATAGAGGTTTTGATAACTCTCCTCTGTATTATTCATTATCTATTCTGTCACCTGATTATCATGAGTGGGAGTTCAGACACCTGGACTTGACATTTTTCTTGTGTTCTTCCAGCTTATCCTGCCAATTTGGTATGAAAGTAACACCAATTTTGTGCTAGAATACTATTTTAAGGCAAGCATCAACCAGAGTCCTGTAGTCGCACAATCAAAATGGTTTCAAATATAATATAGTTCAACAGATACAATCTATTCAACATCAAACAACCATGGATTAATGGGTTACAAACAGCAAAGAAGGATTTGGCAAACCAGAAATTATTAGCTTTAGGTAGAAATGTGGGGAAAATAGGACTAGAGGGGTGTGGATAGATTAAAAGAGAGTAAATTTAACCAAGTCCTAATCTCTGAGAGGAAAACGGATTGGGCAGAATGATAGGAGAGATATTTTAAAGAAAAAATGGAAAAACAAAAATTTAAATTTAAGAAGTGAAACGAAATTTATGTAAGTTTAAAGAAATGATACTGTGAGAAGAAAAGAATAGGATGAGAAGAGGGGTGGAGAGAAAGGAGACATGAAAAACTAAAAAATAAAAATTTTTAAATTGGTTACTACAAAATTATGTAGGTATAAGGAAATAAGACTGTTCATAAAGAATTTAAGCCTATGAGGTTGTGAATTGAGTAATAAATTTCTGGATTAATTATGTACAAAATGAGGGATAAGGTGTAATAATTGACAACAGGTATATATCTGGGAATGAGCAGAACAGCAATTAAGTCATGCAAAAAAGAAAAAGAAAATATAAAAAAATAAAAAGGACCAAAAGGTCAAAAAGATATCAAACACACACATACACATACACCAAAAATAAAAATTATGAGAAAAAATATTAACAGAAAACACTTTTAAAAATTAAAATTAAAAAAATTCATAAAAGTGTTCTTCGTTTTTTTTTAGTTTTTTGGGGAGGCGGGGAATGGGAAGAACCTCTATAACCGTCTCTTGGTCGAGTCTCTGGTCTGTTTGTGGTGTTTGGTTTTCCTATGGCTTGGTTGGTTTCTTAAGTCAGTTTGTTTGGGCAGGCAGAAAATGCTCTGTGTTAGGCAAGATTTTGTGATCCTCCCCCCAGGCTAGTTCAATGGGAGGGAGATCTGCTTTGAGTATCCCAAAAGAGGGAAATGGCAATTTCCTCTAGTTTGGAGATGCTGTGATGAGGCTAGGTTCTGGGTAGGGTTGAGGCCTTTCAGCAAACAGTAGCTTTTTCCTGAGGGGCTAGCTCCTGAGACACTGAGTCCAGCTTTGAGCCATTCTTAGGATTTATGTTTACTGAATTTCAATTGTTTGTCTAGGCTTCTGTAGGGAGGGGCAGAGTCTGGCTCTGTTTACATGGTGAAGAAAGTCAATTTTCTGAGGGCAGAGCTTTCTCTGCCTGGGCGGGGTGACTTTCCCCTGGGTGGAACTGAACCTGGCAGGTCACTTCTAGTTCCTGTGACTTGCAAAATGACTCTTTTGTTTTCTTCCAAGGCCTGTGTTGGAGCTAGCTGCTCAGCTGGGCCTTTGTCTGTATCAAAGATGGAGATCTCCAGTGGTGGTAGGGGAGAGGGCTGGCATTCCCACTTCTGCTCCCTGAGAAGGAATGAGGATTTCAGGGTTCTATTAATGTCAGAATCTTGGCTCTTGGGCATTCACTGGTCTGCAAGCTGAATGATGAAGTTATCTGCTCCTTCTCAGTTCTTGCTGGTGTTGAGTAGAATGCACTCGTCTACTGTATCTGGCACCTTTGTCCTGGGAACTCTCTGTTGTAGGGATGATGGCTATGGCTGCTGCTGCTGCTGCCGCTGCAGCCACTGCAGCCACAGCTACTAGCAAGTGCTCAATCTGTCTCCTTGCCTTTATTTTCCCTCTCTGGCCACACTCTCTGTACTCTAATGGCATATTTGGTGTGATTCTCTACCCTAGGACTGTTCACTGGAACACTAAATCTGCTTTCTATGAGAGAGCTTGTTTAGCCTCCAGCTTCTCCTCCACCATCTTCTTCAGAACTCCCTTAACACTTTATTATGACATGATATTGTGACATCATATTGACCTTGTGATATTACTGTGCCATTTTGTTTTCTCAAACCTATTATGACATCACATGTTAGAAAATTCATGGGTTTTAGGACTTCTAGCTCCTTCCTTGAATTCTTATCCTCATTGTAAACTAGTAGCAATTGAAATCAGACATGTGATTGTAATATTACAAACTCATAATGACATCACTATTCCATGGGTGACCTCATGACCACCGTGATATCACAAACCTATTGCATCATCACATTGCCATTATGACATCACCATCACATTGTGAGGTTTTAATCGGTTATGACCTCTTAGCACCTTTGAAACAGCATATGGCCTTTTTGACAAAAAAAGTTCAGTTGTTTACCCATATAATCATTGTGGTCTAACAATTGGGATCAGTTATACCATTGTAATATTACAAAGCCTTCAAGGCAGAATTACCAGTGTGACATCATTAACCAGTCCTCTCCTAATTTTGACATGATGCCCTTGTGATACATAGGCCCTTTTTGAACTCATAATCTGTTTTTTACTTATTTCAGGTATGACGTTATATTAGAAATGCACTCTGATACCATAAAAATTATGTCATCACTCTGTCAGATATCATGAACACTATATCACATTGTGACATTACATACTTGTTGGGAGTTCATAACATTTAGGCCAATGCATGACTTTGTAGATCTCACAATCCCATTCTGAATTTATATTCTCATTTGGAGTTAAGGAAAATTGAAGTTTAGCATGCCATTGTGACATCATCAGTCCATTGTGACATCATAAACCTATTGTGACCTCATCACCATTATGGCATCACCAACTAATTATGACATCAAAATATTACTATGACTTGATATTGTGACATCATATTGCCATTATGATATCACTGTCCCATTGAGTTTTGCAAACCTATTATGACCTCATAACATTTTACAAAATTCGTGGCCTTTGACACTATTAACTTATAAACTCGTATACTTGTGTTGCATAAAACACAAGACAATCTAATGAGGCACATTGAGGATAACTTTATTTACGCTAGAAATGGCCCTGCATTTACCTTGTCCTGGGCTGTACACTCAGTGACAAGCTAACCCAACCACGAAATCTCAGACCTCCAATGGGCTGCCCTGCACATAGTTAATTAGTGTGTAAACCACCAACCCCCCAAATTATCATCTCCGAAACTCCATACTTCAATAGGTAAGGCTTTTTTTCTTTTCTCTACTCCTTCCTTCTTTATAGACATTTCCTTCATTTCCCTTTTTCCCTTCCATCACTTCCTTCTTCTCTTCAGGCCTCTCCACTATCCACAGGCCGACACTTCTCTGGCCTGGTGGCCAATTGGCATCCTTCCCCTCCTGCACTCCCTCAAATTCCTCTTTTCCCAAGTCTTTCCCCTCCTGCTATCTCACCACTTCCTTCCTTCCAGGTCTTCACTTGATTTTCTCCAATTCCATTGCTCTGACCATGCAGCCAATATATAGGTTGAACCCCTCCATCACTCCAGTGGGTCTCCTGCCTAACAGTTTTCAACCATCACTTCATGAACTGCGCATTCCTCAATAACTTCTTCACAGCTCATTTGAGGATGACATCCTACCCCCTCGAGCAGCATGCCCTGTCCCCTTTGGTAGCATGACCAATGCACTCCTGTGGGCCAGGACATGGGGCCACATTGATTAGTGGGTCATGCTGATTATTAGGGCTTTGCTTCTTTATACATCCCCCACTGGTTTTCATGTCCAATCAAATCCTTGATTCCTTCTTACCAAATCCTAAAAATTCCCATCTCTCTACCCAATGAAGAGGCTTAAAATGTAAATTTAATTATAAACAAGTAAATTATAGAAACACACTAGTTATTACTAATTAACACTTGGTAAGTCTTATCCTTAAGGGATCCTCTTAGTGTCTGCACAGTCCATATTGTAGCCTTCTCTGTATATGAGTCCACTGCCTATTTCACTAGAGACTGATGGATCTAATGCTGTTTTCGTGCTAATATAATAGGTGACATTGAAGTTAGCACAACCAAGTAAGGTCCTTGCCACTTCAGTTCCAATTCAGGAGCATGATGCATTATTACCCACACCAGCTGTCCAGGCAAGGAAGGGTGGGTGGAGTTTCTTTTTTTTTCTTTTTTCAACTCAATTTCTTAGTTTATTTCATTTACTTGAGGTCTAGCTTTTGAGACTTGCTATAGAATAAACTACATTATTCTCCCCAAAGAAATTTTCCTTCCAACTGGATTTAATTTCTTATTTTATATTTGAAATATTTTCAGATAAAATATTATAGGTTTATTTAAAACTTAATTCTCACCTTGAGTATGCAAAATGAAAACTCCACAAAATGTTCAATTTTTTTTACTTTGTATGTTACAAATATACAAAATAGAAGTTTGCTTAAATTTATGTTACATATTTATTAAGGCAAGGAACTATATAGAAAAAACACGTTTGTTCTGCTTAAGGCAGACTTGGGAATAAACAATTGTACAAATTATTGCACATCTGGAACCACAGTACCTAACATGTTAAAGTTAACCAGGCGTAATTTACCTGACTTAGGTCATACATGTAGATTGGAAGACAAAAATTGATACCTTGTCAAAGCGTGCAGCAGTTTGAGAACTTTGGCTTCCTCTTTTGGTACTTTTAGAACCAAGACTCACCAAGCACCATCATTTAGGCTATTAGAACACACATTCTGTACCTGAAATTTTTATCATCATCCTAATGTTTATTTTTAAACACTTTTTATTATTATTATCTTTAAGTAGTTGTACAAACAAGTTCCCATCCTACAAAACAGTACATGAATACAAGGTGTCTGACAACATTGTCACTCATCCCTCATAACCCTTCCATTCTCACACGTTTTGAAAAAAATAAGATAGGTGATTACATATATTTCACATATTTCACAGTATTGTGGAATTGTGATACTTAGTTAAAGTCACAAACACTTTTTAACCTTGACAAGGCAAATTATTGTTATCATGGTCTAAAGTTTAATCTATGAGCTTTGACAATCCAAATTATTTTTCCCACCTCAGATGTGTTTGGGTTGCTTAGTTATTTTTCTTCTATGTCCAGTGCAGCTGATGAGCCACTTTGTTGTATGTTGTTCCATTTTCCACCTATTGTGTTCCTCCTCCTGGCTTGCCTCCATTGCGTGCATATTTCTACCATCTACATGGTCAAGAACATGGAGTCATTAATGGTGATACAACAAAATGAGTGGCTGTCCTTTGTTTCTCGAGTCTTGTTTACTTTGTCATACCTTCTTGCATTTTGGCTTTAGCATCCACATATCAAGTAGACCCTGTGCCGTTTGTCTTGTTGATCTTGGCTTACCTCACTCAAATAATTTGGTCTAGTTACATTCATTTCCCTGCAAATGCCATCATTTTGTCCTTTTTAATGGCTGCATAGTATTCCATTGTATATAGGTACCACAATTTTTGGATCCACTTATCAGTAGTGGCTCATCTGGGTTGTTTCCAAATCTTGGCTATTGTGAACAGTGCTGCAATAATCATTGAGGTGTGTGTCTTTATATACTGGTTCCTGTTGTTCAGAGTAGATACCCAGGAGTGGTATGGCCAGTTCATAGGAGAGGTCGATATTTAGCTTTCTGAGGTACCTCCAGACTGCTTTCCAAAGTGGTTGTATTAATATACATTACCGCCAGCAATGCAGTAAAGTTTCTCTTTCTTTGCATACCTTCCAGCATTTGTCATTGGCTGAATTTAGGATGTGGGCCATTCTGAATGGAGTAAGGTGGTATCTCAGAATTGTTTTTATTTGCATTTCCTTTACAGCCAGGGATTATATTTCCTCACGTGTTTCTTTGCTGTTTTTGATCTCTTCTACTGCGAAGTCTCTTGACCATTTCAAGATTGGTTTGATAGATTTGTGAAGAGATAGTTTCTTGAGTTCACCATATATAATGGCTAGTAGACCCTTGTCTAATATATTGCTGGTAAATATTTTTCCCAATTATTTGGCTTTCTTTCTAGTTTGGTTGCTATATTTTATCTGTGCAGAAACTTTTTATTTTAAGGTATTCCCATTGAGTCATTCTCAAATTTCTTGTGACCCTGGGCATCTGTTTTGGAAGTTCCTGCCTATGCCTATAATTTCAAGTGTCTCTTACACTCAGTCTTGTAGTAGTTTCAGAGTTTCAGGCTTGATGTTAAGGTCTTTAATCCATTTTGAGTTGATGTTAGTGCATTGTGATAGGCTAGGATCCACTTTTATTTTTCCGCATGTGACCAGTTTTCCTAATACCAGTAGTTGAAGACGTTGTGCTTCTTCCACTGTATGTCTTTGGCTCCTTTGTCAAATATCAAATGACTGTCCATATGCGGCTATATTTCTGGACCTTCTAACCTGTCTCATTTATTTTTGGGTCTCTTTTTGTGCCAGTACCAAGTTGTCTTTGTTATTATGGCTCTATATTATAGCTTGAAGTCCTGTATCATGATCCCTCCTGCATTCTTTATTTTGCCTAAAATTGTTTTGGCTATGCTAGGTCTTTTGTTGTTCCATATGAATTTTTGGACTATTTTCTCTATTTCAGAAAAGTAGGTCAATGGAATTTTAATGGAAATAGCATTGAATGTGTTTATTAATTTTGGCAGTATGGCCATTTTCACCATATTAATACTGCCTATCCAGGAATATGGGAAATCTTTTGATTTCCTGGTATCCTCTATTGTCAACGTCTAGTGTGTTTGGGTCCCTGGGTAAGGGTCACGAAATCACCAGGACACATGGGATGCAGAGTGCAAACAGCAATTGCCACTGCATTCTGAGCTTTATTGTTAGTGGTATACAAGCATGATCTTTGCCAAGATTTGGTCAGAAGACATTCACACAAATATTTCAACAGATACATTTTTACTTGACCTATGAGACAATGTCTTGGTATATTATTATCTAAACTATTTTAGAGCAAGCTCAAACCACTTCTCCAATCTCAGGAAAATGCTTGAGCAGCTGTTCATCTATGCTTAAGCAAGCAGAAAGAGCTACTTCCTCAGCTCCCAGGAGTCTGTGACATGTGTTTTGAGATAGAGAGAGAGAACATTTTCTCTCTCTACCCCAGCGTGCCAAAAGCTTTCCTAATCCCAAACACAGTCCTCAGATAATCCTGAGGTGGAGCCTGTATCACTCTGCCCCCTCAACATCGACCCTGAGTCTTCACACTCTATGATTCATTTTTGTAGGCTTTTATACTTTCTGTGAAATAGGCCCTTTACATATTTGGTTAGCTTAATTCCTAGATACTTTTTTTTTATTGTGAATGGTGTTGTTTCCTTGATTTCCATTTCTGCTCGTACATTGTTGGTGTACAGAAAGGTGACTGACTTTTGTGGGTTAATTTTGTATCCTGCTACTTTGCCAAATTGGTTTATAAGCTCTAAGAGTTTGGGGCAGAGCTTTAGGGATCATTAATTTATAAAATAATGCCATCTGAAAAAATAGATAGTTTATCTTCTTCCTCTCCTGTGTGGATCCCTTTAATGTCTTCTTCTTGCCTTATTGCTCTGGCTAAGAATTCCAGAACTATATTGAAGAGGAGTGGAGAGAGTGGGCATCCTTGCCTTGTTCCTGTTTTTAGGGGAATTGGTTGTAGTTTTTCCCCATTAAGTATAATATCAGCCTTTGATATGCCATGTAAGGCTTTTATTGTCTTATCAAATGTTCCATATATTCCTATTTTTTTCCAGATCTTTTAACATGAATGAGTGCTGAATTTCATCATAAACCTTTTATGCATCAATGTTGATAATCATGTGGTTCTTTACCTTGGAACTGTTGCTGTGATGGATCACATTTATTGACTTACATAGGTTAAACCATCCCTGCATCTCTGGGATGAAGCCTACTTTGTTATAATGTATGATTTTTTGTTATGTTTCTGGATTCTGTTGGCTGCAATTTTATAGAGGAGCTTTGTATCTGTATTAATCAGAGATTGGTGTATAGTTCTTTTTTGTTGGGTCTTTGCTTGGTTTGGGTATGAAGGTAATATTGGCTTCATAGAATGAGTTTGGGATTACTCCCTCTGTTTCTATTTCTCTGAAGAGTTTGAGTAGTATGGGTATTAGTTCCTCTTTAAAGGCCATATAGAATTCTATAGTGAATCCATCAGGTCCTTGGCTTTTCCTGCTGGAAGTCTTCTGATTACTTCTATTATCCCATTGTAGGTTATTGACATGTTTAATTGATTTATTTATTCTTGGTTCTGTTTGTGCAATTTTTTTTCAGGCAGGAAAAGAATTTATTACTGAACTGCTGCCCCCACCATGCATGGTGGAGAAGCATGGCTGAAAAGGAAGGGGTGACCCACCTCTGGACCAGGACTTATCTAGGCCAGGGACAGGAGGAGGTGTGGCAAGGTGGGAGAAAGGTGTGGCCACACTGGATCCAGATGTGACCTCAGGGTCTGGGACCCTCCTAAGATCAGATGGGAGGCATGTGACCAGAGGTGGCCCAGGATGTGACCTAGCAGGAGGGTAAGGTGACTGCTTCCAGGTCTGCCAGTTACCTATGTAACAGATACTGGGCTGAAACTTAGCCAAGAGGGAGGGAGGTGTGAAAATTCTCTCGGGCTACTTCCTGTTTTCATGGGTGTAAACAGTAGGGGTAAAAGGCTGAGATATGGTCCCTCTAGCAGGAAACAGCTGTCACTTGGGCATTGAGTGCTTAGATGAAGTCTAGAGGAGGCAAGTCTCTTGGATGAAGTCTGGAGAAGACTCAGGCATTGAGGGACTGAAAAAAATTCTATAGAGCAAATAAATAGCAAGAGGAAGGACTTGGGGCTGAAAATGGTGGTACAAATGTCGTTAGCTATTTCTGACATCTGATGACTAGGTAGAGAATAAGTCAAGTAACAAAGGCAAGATTATATATTCCTTTCCAGTTGAAAGTTAGATAGGTATTGACATTAGATGGGCAGTCTTCTTACTTCTATTGATCTCCCAGCTCTGGTTAATTTTAAAAGGGCAGGCACAAAGTGGATGATGTGATATCATCTCCTCTTACTCCTTTCCATTTTTCCTTGTTCCCCAGACTGGCAGAGTCTAGGTGCTTGTTGCTGGGATGTTTTGTCCCAGTTGGTATTCAAGGAGGTTTGAACTCAAGGCCTGGGCACTGTCCCTGAGCACTTCTGCTCAAGGCTATCACTCTACCACTTTGAGTTATAGTACCACGTGTAGTGTTTGCTGGTTAGAGATAAGAGGCTTGAGCAAATGCTTCCTGCCTGGTTGTTTGCAGGTTAGTTGGGAAATAGAGTCTGAGGGATTTTTCAGCCTGGGCTGGCTTTGAACTGCAATCTTTGCCACAAAAAACTTTTGTTATTTCCAACTAAAGCAACAAGGAGATCAAATAGAATAAGTAGAGCATACCTGGTCCTTATCAAGAATTGACCAAATATTCTGCAATGAAAAACTCATTAGATAAGAGAATCTTAGGACAGATATGCCCAATATTTTAGAATCATTTTGTCACTACTAGAACACAACACAAAAAAAAGGCAAAACACAAAACCTAAATTTTTGACAACATTGTTTAGACATCTTTGCTAACAAAGCACATCAGATGGTGGGGCCTCAGTTACCAGGGTCTGTGAAAAGAGCAACTTGTTAGCAAGGCACATTAGAATAGATGGATGGAGGAATAGTAAGCTTGGTGGAATGGTAAGGGTTGGATGGGGCCAAACCCTTAACCCACCATGTGGCCAACATGGCGAACTCAAGATGGCAAATTTCTGAAAAAAATGCAAAGAAAGTCTAAACAAAAAAATCAAGCCTAGTTTGGCAAGCCTTTCAGAGGGAACCTAGAGGGCGTCCCCGGGACCCAGCCCATATCGCATTCTTCAGGACACAATCCAAAAAGTTGTAGGAAATTAAGAGAGAGATATAGAAATTGCACATGAATAGCAGAGAGCATAGAGAGCCTGAAAGTAAACAGACTTCTGACCATGTATCATTGCAGAGGAACAAATTGTCTAAATCTGAGAATAGCATTAAAACATTAGGTGCTCTGGCTATCCAGAGAGCGCAGGAGGCATTTAAGAGGGGTTTCATGGCTTGGTAATGACTCACAGCACCCCAGTAAATGTGTAGGAGAGTCAGTCTGGTGAATGAAGGAGAGCTGACCAGGCAGAAGCAGCATCCCGACTTCTCCCAGAGCCCTCTAAAGAGAAATGGCCAAGCCCCCCAAACCTAGCATCCTCAGCTTTGTAGGTGACCAGCCTTTCGGCTAAAGGCCAGAGGAGCTCTCTGTCATGGCGCCATATCTGCACAGAGATGGAGCAACAGAGAGCCATAGAGAGTAGTTTCACTCACCAGACTGGAGAAGTGATGTGGATGTGGATGTGAAGGCCAGCAATGGTATTGGTTAAAAGTCTCAAGACAGTTTGGTTCACAGAAAAGTGGTGGTTGGGAAATTCTAACATTTCCAACTTAAAAACCCCATCCGAATCATGGCACCATATGTAAGGTATATTAAATAGGTAATATTTAATATTAGCTACCTAATGAAGAGAACACCACATGCTATTCAGGCAGGAAAAGGTGTTTGTTTACCGAACTGCTGCCCCTACTATAGATGATAGAGAAGCATGGCTGAGAAGCAAAGGGGGGAATAGAAATTTGTATTTCTGTAGAAATTCATCCCTCTCTGCTAGGTTTTCCTTCCTTTGTGAGTAGAGTCTGGAATTACTTCTTTATGATTGTTTGGATGTCTTGGATGTCTGTTGTAATTTTCCTGTGATATCTCTGATATTATTGATTTGGGTCTCCACTCTTATTTTGTTAGTTACTCTTGCCAGTGGTCCCTCAGTTTTATTGACTTTTTTAAAAAAAACAACTTTTTATTTTATTATCTTATTTATAATTTTCTTAGTCTCTACCTCATTAATTTCAGCACTTATTTCGGTTAGCTTTTCTGTCTAGCAACTTTAGGTTCAAATTTTTCTTGTATCTCTAGCAGTTTTAGTTGCATCATAAGATTGTTTACTTGGTCTTTGTTTTCTTTTTTTTTTTTTTTGGAGTGGGGGTCCGGTCATGGGGCCTGAACTCTGGGCCTGGGTGCTGTCCCTCAGCTCTTCAGCTCAAGGCTACCACTCTACCACTTGAACCACAGCGCTACTTTACAAGGCAAGTGTTCTACCACTGAGCCACTTTCCCAGTCCGGTCTTTGTTTTCTTGATGTGTGCACTGAGAGCAATAAATTTGCTCCTCAGGACTGCTTTGCTTTGTCCCATAGATTTCGTTGTGATGCTTCCTCATTCTCATTGAATTGTAGGATGTTTTTAATTTCTTCTTTAATTTCTTCTGTGACCCATGTATTGTTCAACTGAGTTCTGTTTAATTTCCATGTGTTTAAGTTTTTTTCTACTTTATGACTTATTATTGAGAACTAGTTTGATTCCACTATGGTCAGATAGAATACAGGGTATTATGTCAATTATCTTGTATTTGCTTAAATTCCTTGTATGAACTAAGAAATGATCTATTTTAGAAAAAATTAGGTGGTTGGCAAGAATAAGACCTTGCTGGTGTGAATGCCTATAATTCTAACTACTCAGGAGGCTCAGATCTGTGTATTCTGGCAGGAAAGTTCATGAGGATTTTCTGGGGTTGTTCACCACCACACCCTGCCTCAAGTCTGGGGTTGTTCACCCCCTTTGACCCCCTTTGCCACCATGGGCTGGGCTAGGCTGCTTATGTAAACCAGTATGGAGAAGCGCTGCACCCACTACGGGTCTGGAGTTGTTCACTGCTGCTGTCGATGCTGCTGCTGCTGCCACAGCTGTTGCCACTGCCCCAGCTGTTGCCACTGCCCTAGGATCATCTGGCCCACTTATGCAAGCCAGGCACCCCACCATGAGTCAGGTGTTAACCACTGCTGCTGCCTCAGACTAGGCTGGGCTCCTTAAACCGTCACCCATCTGGAGTTGTTCACTGCAGCTGTCCCCGCCCCATTCACTGCTGCCGCTGGTCTGGGTTGCTCCTGTGGGCTAGTGCCAAGAGGCATTGTGCCTGGAGTCTGGGTGGTTTGCCACCATTGCCAGCTGTCGCTGCTTCTCCAGGTTAGGCTAGGCTCTTTAAAACAGCAGGACAGAGGTGCCATGCTGCCAGTCTAGGGTCGTTTGCCACTGCTGACAGCTGCGGCTGCTCCCGACTGGATTGGGCTGCTTGTACCAGCCAGGAAGAGGTGCCATGCTAGGGAGGGTGAGACAAGTTTTTGTGCTGGCTCTGCCTTCTGAGATTTCTGCTTGCATTCTCTCGGTTGGCACCACCTCTTGGGAGTCTTCTGAGAGCCTTGGGATGCTTGTGAGTGTGTGGTCCACAGATGGTCCAGAGCCTGGCCACTTAAGCAGCCTGGCATGAAACCCCATCAACAAGGGGTGGGGGAAGGGTCTTCCTACTTTACTGTCTGTGTAGGTTTTTCCCTTTTCTTTTTTCACTTCCTGTATCTCTCTGAGTAATTGCCTTTTTTGTGGGTCACTTGGAGAAACAGAGCATTGAAATACAAACTCTGTATTTGGTTGGAGAGAGCTGAGGTATTTCCCTGCTGTTCCATCACCATCTTGGCCCCTCCCCTTCAGGTGGAGTTTTTCTTTGGTGGCCAGTGGACCTTGATTACCAAAGGATAGGTACATAAAAGAATATGTTGTAATGCCTGCAGACTGTTGTTAGACATTTCTGTTAATATAACCTTCACAAGTTTAGGAACCAAAGGGGGTGGTCTACACTAAAGTATTTCAAAGGGATTAAATCCTTTAACATAGAGGCTACATCTTTCTTGAAGGAAAGCAAAGTGGAGGAGGCATACCTAGCCATGGCCAGTATCTGTATTTAATTAATTTTCCTTTAAGGTCATTTTCATTCTTTCTAGTGCCTTGAACTCTAAGGTCTATAAATGGATTGCAACTTCCAATTTATTCCTAGGGTGTTAGTTAATAATTGAGAACTTGGACCATGAATGCAGGACCATCTTTGGACCCCAAAGCTAAGGGTAAGTCAAATCAAGGAATTATTACACACCTCAGCTCAGCTTGAAAAAGTGTCAAGAATTACTAACAGATACCAATTCTCATACTTTCCAGGCTTTACCTCTGTGGAGTCCACTTTCCCAAATTCACGATCTGAGGTTCTTCATATATGAATTATTTCCATAGATTCCAGCTTTTCAGCATTTACCTGTTGGAAATTACCTACACGCATTACAAAGAATTGTCAGGCTGAGGCCCTACTGTTTTTCAGAAGTTTTAGGCAGTGGCCTCGCTCAATTTACCTGGGTGCAAATATCTATATATAAACTGAAAGCTTGAGCCTGTATGCTATTTTCACAAGTTCAGTATCAACATTTGCACACTTATTACCACTGTTTTTGCTTCTTCCTTTAATCTTAATGACTAGTAGCTCTAGAGAACCAACTGGTTTTAGAGTGGTCTCCCAAACTACCTAATCAGCTCAGATGTTTCCCTGTATCTTAGGGTCTCTAGTTTCTTTACTTCCTGTATAGTACTCTGAACCTTGGAGACTTCTCCCATTCTATTCACCTTTTCTCTCAAACTTGCTTTCAGGATCCCACTCTCTTTCTCAATGTGCTCCTTAACCTTCAAGTGTTTTGGCAGGGTCACAGGAGAGTTCCTTTGACTGGCCAACTGCTGCTCCTTCTCACAACACCTTTGCTTGCTCTTCAGCTCCTCCTTTAAGTTCACAAAGGTGCTATTGAGACGTATTTTTTCCCACCTTCACCTGTTCCATTGGGACATGAAGCTTCTGCATTACATTTAAGGTGAAGATCTCAGCAGTCTTTTTGGCTTTTTATTCTAATAGTTTCTCTTTCTAGTTTTCCACTTTAGTGTATTTTTGTGACAGATCTTCCAACTTTTTGTTTAGCTCTTCTGTTTTTGTTCCTAATGGTCTTTCCCTTTCCCTGGCATTCTCTGTCAGACCATGTGGTCCTTTAACTCTTTCTGAATAGTAGCAATCTCTTTCTTGAGCTTGATATTTTCCTGTTCACTTTTCTTGGCCTCATCTATTACACAGCACTTCCCTGTCTTCTCTGCTAACTCCCCTTTCCTCCTGTCTCTGTTGTTTTGAATTTCTGGTGACACTCTTCAAAGCTTATAATCGACATGTACTTCAGCCTAATACATTCTTATATCAGGTCCAGCTCCTTTTCCATGGCGATGATTTCTTTTTATTTATTTATTTAATTTTATTTTTGTGAACATACTGTACAGAGGGATTACAATTTCATGGGTGAGATAATGAGTACATTTCTTATCAAGCATTGCAGCCTCCTCCTTTGTTTGCCCTTCCCAGCATCCCCCTGCCTCCCACCCAATCCTCCCCCCCCCCGTGATGATTTCTTAATGCAGCATCAGGATCTCTTCTTGGCCTCACTTGTAGTTAGCAAGGATGGCAGCATTGCTGTCCTGTGCTTCTGTTTGCCTCTGACCTGTGGTCCTGTAATTTGCCTCATGCTCACCCAGGTTAATGTACTTGAATTTCATTTGATTTTGAGTGTTTTCTAGGTTCCTTTTGAGGATTTTCTTCTCATTTTTGACCCTCACAAGTTCCTAATTTATATATTCAAATCTTTTCTTCACGTCAAATAATTCTCTGTTTTCTACAATGTGCTCTTCTTTTTTTTTAACTTTTATTTTATTTGTGAACATGCTGAACAGAGGAGTTACAATTACATGGGCAGGATAATGCATACATTTCTTACCAAGCATTGCAGCCTCCTCCTTTGTTTACCCTTCACATCCCTTCCCAGCCTCCCCCATCCCCCCCACTCCCAATCCTTCTCCTTCCCCCTTCTTCCCCCCCCTCCTGCACCGACGTTGTAAAGCTCGTTTTGGACATGACAACTTGTACTTCTCATTGTTGCAACAGGTCCACCTGTATCCTTAAACAACTGGTTTTTCCCCATCTCCTCCAGTGCTCTTCTATGTGCTTTTAATCTCTTGGTGGGTTTTGACTGGCACATAGTGGAGACTCAGTCTTTTATAAGATTATGTTTTGACATAGAAGGGTGTGAATATTTTCTTTGCCACATTTCTTAAGTTCAGAAGGCTGCTTTTTAAATTGAACATAGTTGGAATTCAGAGCCCCAAGCTCTTTTGCATGTTTCTCCAGAGATATGAACACATTTTCCAGTTGGTTAATGTGATTAATTAACCTGTCATTTTCTATCTTTCTCCTCCTTGGACATTCCTTTTCCCAATGTCCATTTTGTTTGCAATAAGCACACTGATGTAGTCCTAGTGGTTCCCTATTGCCATTTGCAAACGAATTGTACTGTCTTTGCCAAGGGTTTCTTGATCCCTATTCTGGTGCTCCTACCAAAACTCAAACCATCTTCTTAGACTCTTTTTCCAGGGTATCTCTGTTAACAAACACCCTCTGGGCAACTACTTCCAAATTAGAATAAACTTTTCCCTCAAAACCTTCTGACTTTTGAAGCTTTCTTCTAATATCTGGGGCTGTCTGGGTAACAAAGGCCATATTTAGGGCTCTTTCATTCTCCATGGCTTCAAGATCTATAGGCCTATAGGTCCTATAGGCTTTTGAGAGAAGTTTCAGAAAAGCATTAGGGTACTCACTGGGAAACTGTACCATCTCACTCACCTTAGATTGATGGGATTTGGCTTTTTAGCCACTGCAGTATCCCTGCTAACAGAACCTGGCAATAGGTAAGCACCTCCATACCTGGATTGCTCTTAGTCTCAGCTTGGGTAAGTCTGTGGAAAGACTTGCTTGTTCAATAGTAGGGCTACTCTCTGGTCCAAGGACCACCTTCAAGGCACCAAGCAAGATTCATTCCCTTATCTACCCGGTGTAAAGTACCTGCCAAATTTGCTGACATTCATCCCAGATGTGCTTGTGTGTGAAAATTAGTCTCTAATGAAGTAATGAGCCCCTTTTTTCTGAAAAGGATGGATTTTGCTGTTTCCAGTAATACAGGTCACTAGTTGTAAAGGGTACATATATTAGAAATGGGGCTAGCCCACCATATCCTCCATGTTCCTGTCTCAAAGGTAATAAGGGTAACATACCACATTGTACCACCTCAGACTGGTACAAGTAACCACTTTTGGTATGGGAGGACTTAACATTAGAGGTGCTGATGGCAAAGAATAGGAGTGAGAGCACATCAGTGCATCTTCCTCTGAGGGATTCTGTAAATCTGGAGGAGAATATTTTTTTGGATATGACACCTTTAGGCCTTGCTCTCTCATCTTGAGAAAATGAGTAAACAGAGGTGCATACAGGACACAGAACTATCAGCATACACACACAGACCAGTAGCCACAGACAACCGACATTCCCCACACCTCTCAATGCTGACCTCTACAGGAAGTCCCTGATGACAGATAGAATGTCCCAGATTATCTCTTGAGGAGGCCACAGATCATCTTTGGAGGATGTCACATATGTCGTTCCTAGGAAGCCCTAAAAGACCTCTCATGGAGGTTTCAAATGGCTTCCCAAGGAAGTGTTAAATGACCTCCAAAGGAGGTCCCCGATGTCCTCTCAATGTGGCTGCGATTACCTCTCGAGTAGCTCCCAGATGGCCACTCACAGAGGCCACATATGAACTCCAGAGGAGGTTCCAGATAACCCTCTTGAGAAAGCCATAGATTATGTCCAGAGAAGGTCCTATATGGCTTCTCAAGAAGTCCCAGATGATGTCCAAAGATGGTCATAAATTTCTCGTCAAGCTAACCCGAGATGACCACCCAAAGAAGCTCCAGATGACCTCAGGAGGTGGTCCTAGATTGCCTCTTAAGGAAACCCCAATGACTACTTTTGTAGAGGTCTTGGTGGCCTCCTGAAGAGGCCCCAGATGACCTCTGGAGAAAGTCCAAGATGGCCCCTAGAGAAGGCCCCAGATGACCTCCAGAGTAGGTCTCAGATGGCTTCTTAAGGAAGTCACAGATGTACTCTTGATGAGGTTCCAGATGGTTTCCCTTGGAAGCTCTACATTATCTCTCAAGGAGGTTCCAGATGGCTTCCAAGGAAGCCCTACACGGCCTCTCAAAGTGTTCCCAGATGGCTTCCCATGGAAGCCACACTTGACCTCTAGAGGGGGTCCTTAAAACAGGCTGGCAAGCTTGCTCAGACGTATCCTTAGAGGTACCTAAATTACTTTTGTCCATGTTGGTCCTCTGGAGACAAACACTCGAGGTAGACTCTCAACCCTGAGTGCTGACACACTTGCCTATGGGGATTTTTCTCTGGGGCCAAGGCCTGATGCCATCCAAATGGATTATGTCAATGGGGGTCTCCAAAAATTAGGACCTCTATAGTTCAAGAGAATCCATCGAGACACAGTTAATATAATAAATGTTCTCCAAACCATCAACCCCCAAAATTATGATATTGAAAGCTCCAAACATCAAAGGGCAAGCCTTTTTTCCCCTTCCCTTTGTCTCTCCTTCACAGTCCTATACTTCCTTTGAGGTCTTTCCCTTTTTCTCTTCTACCAGTTCTTTCTTCTCTTAAGGCCTCTCCACTCTCCACAGGCCTGAACTGCTTTGCCTGGGCCGTCAGTTGCCATCCTTCACCTCCTGCTCTCCTTCAACATCCTCTCCTCCCAGGGTTTCCCTTTCTGTTATCATACCACTTTTTTCCTTCCAGGACTTTTCCCTTTTTCTCTCCCCTTCTATTGCTCTGAACAAGCAGCCTATATAAAGTCTGTACCCCTTCTCCAATCCAACTGCCTAACAGTTTTCAACTGTCACATCCCAAACTGCCCACAGCCCAATCACTTCTTAACAGCTCAACATGCGGAGATTAATGCACCAGCCCCACCCACAGAATGCCCCAACTTCTTTGGTGGCATACTTTGTCCTCTCCAGCTTTCCAGGAGATGGGGCCACACTGATTATCAGACCCTATATATTATTGGGACCCTGCTGATTATTACAGTATCTTCCTTGTGAACTGGTAGCAATTGAAATTGGAAATTCCAATTTGATATTACAAACTCGTTGTGACATCACAAACCCATTTTGACATCATCAACACCACGACATCAAAAAGCCATGGAGACAACATTGTCATTGTTACATCATGATTCCATTGTGACAACTCAAATCTATTATGACCTCTTAGCTCCTTTGAAAAATCATTTGCCCTTTTCAACATCACAGTCCTTGTTGTTAAGTAATGACAATTGAGATCAGACATGCCACTATAACATCAAAAAATGTTTGTGACATCCTTAACAGTGTGACATCACTTTTTCATTATGGAAACATAATCTCATTGTAACATCACCAAACTCAATGATATATTGCATTCTGACAAAAATTCTCATTGTAACATCATAGACACATTGTGAATGCCTATTCTGTGATTTCATTGTATTTCAAATGTGGTATGAGAGTTGATATGAGAAACGCACTTTTGTGCCTACATAACCATTTTGACATCATAATCACTTTGTGACATCACAGTGCCGTTGTGCTATCACTAACACAATGTGACATCACGAACCTCTCCTCTCCTCATAACTTTTGTGACATGCTGACATTGTGATATCTTAGACCTTTTTGCCCTCATAGTTTGTTTTCAACCTCATATTTCATGTATGACATGAGATACCAGAAATCCACTGTGACATAATGACCATTGTGATATCACACTGACAGATGTCATGATCATCGTGTCATATTATGACTTCACAAAAAGTTTTGATGTCACAGTTAGTTGCTGATGCCATGCAGATAAGGGGTAACCATAGGTCTATGATGTCATAATTGGTTGGTGATATCCAAATGGTATAAAAGATCCCATTTGTTATGAAATCACAGAGAATAAGAGTTCACAAACAGACTGTGGTATCTCCAAAGGCAGGTGTTGTCACAAATGTGGTGAAGTCCTAAGAGGCTTATGATGTCACAGTGTGACACAATGTTCATGGTGTCTGTCAGTATGATGTCATAATGATCATGATGTCATAGTGGATTTCTGATGTCACATATCATAACTGAAATATTATAAGGTTGAAAGCAGATTACAAGCTTATGAAGGGCCTAAGATATCACAATTGCAGCACATCTCAAGACTTATGAGGACAGGGCAGGTTTGTGATGCCACTGTGTGTTAGTGATATGACCATGGCACTGTGATGTCACAAAGTGATTATGATGTCATATATTTATGAGATCACAATGGTTTTCTGATATCAACCCACATGCCACATTTGAAATAGAATGAAATAAGAGAATAGACATTTATAATGTTTCTATGACATCACAATGACAATATAATGTCATAATGCTATGAGGACATTGTAAATTGGTGATGTTGCAAGGATGTAATGATGTCATAATGAATATGTGGTGATGGGGTCACAAAGGGTTTGTGATGTTACAATGGCATATATGAATTCAATTGTCATGTGTTCACAGTGAGGATATGGGTACACATATGGACTGTGATGTCACAAATGCCATGTCTGTTTTCAAAGGTACTTAGGGGTCATGATAGCTTTCTGATACACAGTTGTGATGATGTCACCATGGGTTTTTGGTGTCATGATGATTTTGTAATATCTCAAACACATGTCCAATTTCAATTCTTAGTATTTCACAATGTGCATAATGTTCACAGAAGGAGCTTGAAGTCCTAATGGACATGAATTTTTTAAAATGTTATGAGGTCATATTAGGTTTGTGAATACACAATGGGACAATGATATCACCATGGCAATATCAACTCACTACATCATGTCAAAATATTCTTTTGGTGTCACAATTCATTGATGATGCCACATTGGTGATGAAGTCACAAAATATTGGTGATGTCATAATGTGTTGGGCATGTCACAATGACATGATGGTTCTCAATTGTCTTTAATTTACAATGAGTATATGAGTTCACAAAGGTACTGCAGCTTCTCCAAAAGTATGTGTTGTCACAACTATATTGAAATCCTAAAAGGTTTGTGATGTCAGAATTTGGCACAATGGTTATGACATCTGGCAGTGTGCTGTCACCATGCTCATGATGTCACTGGGAATTTGTGATATCAAATGTCATATGTGAAATCTAACCAGGTCGACAGCAGATTATGAGAACAAAAAGGCCTAAGGTATCAGAATTGCAGCATGTCACAAAAGTTATGATGACAGGATAGGTTTGTGATGTCACGGTGGTTTAGTGATATCACAATGGCAACGTGATGTACAAAGGGATTGTGATGTCACAATGGTTATGAGTTCACGATTTGTTTATGATGTCAACCTATAGGCCACATTTGAAATAGTATGAAATCAGAAAAGGCATTCATACTGTGTCTATGATGGCACAATGAAAATGTGAAGTTCTAATTCTATCATATCATTTTAGATTTGTGATTTCACAATGAGCAGATGGTGTCACAATTTCAATGTGATGTCACAATTGTGATGATCTCACAAACTTTTTGATGTTAAAATGTCATGTATGATTCTCAATTGTTAATATTTCACAGTGTGGATTTGGGTACACAAAGGGACTGTGATGTCACAAAGCTATGTATTTTTTCAAAGGTTATAAGAGGTCATAATAGATTTGGGATGTCACAATGTGATCCTGGAGTTAAAACAGCAGTGTGATTTCACAATGGGTTTGTGATGTCACAGTGGTGATGAGGTCACAATGGGTTAGTTATGTCATGAGTTTGTAACATCACAATTATATCCAATTTCAATTTCAATTATATCCAATTTCAATTGATCCTAGTTCACCATGAGGACACTGCAATAACCAGCAGTGCCCCTATAATTGACGGGAACAGATAGTCATCATGGCCTCCTGGTCTGGACCACTGGAGAGGAGAGTGCATGCCACTGGAGGGGGAAGGACAAGCTGCTGAAAGAGATAGGATGTCAAGCCCCACATGGTGAGATTCAAAGAAGTGATTGGGCATGGACATTTGGAAAGTTATGATTGAAAAATCTTATGCAGGAAATATATTCCAGTGGGGAAGGGTACAGCCTATATATAGGCTGCATGTTCAGAGCAACAGAAGGGGAAAGAAAAAGGGGAAAGTCCTGGAAGGAAAGAAGTGATGAGACTGCAGGAGGGTAAAGACCTGGGAGGAGAGGAAATTGAGGGAAAGCAGGTGGTGAAGGACAGCAACTGGCCACCTGGACAGGGCAGGGAAGGTCTGTCAAGAATAGAGCAGCCTGAAGAGAGGAAAGGAATGGTTGAAGGAAAAAAATGAAAAGACCTGAAAGGTAGGACAGGTCTAGAGAGAAGGAGGATGAAGAGAAAGGAAAAAGCCTTGTCCTTTGAAGTGTAGAGCTTTGGAGTTCATTATGTTGGGGGCTGGTTGTTTGCAGACCAGTTAACAAATGGCTGGGTTGGTCTGGGGAGGTCTGAGGATTCATGGTTGAGGCTGCATTTAGCTCTGGGCATCCAGCCCAGGTCAAGGTTGTCGCTTATTACAAAATTTATAAAGACAAGACAGGTTTGTGATGTTACATTGCATTAATAATATCACAATGTCAATATGAGTAAACAAAGGGATTGTAACGTCACATTGGTGATGTGGTCACAATAGGTTTCTGAAATCAACCTATATGCCACATTTGAGATAGAATGAAATCATAGAATAGGCAATCACATTGTCTCTATGACCTCACAATGAAAATGTGATGTCATGATGCTATGATGTCATTGTCATTTTGGGATGTCACAATGGGCTGTTCGTATCATAACAACATGATATCACTAGAGATGATGTCACAAAGCATTTGTAATGGTACAATGGCATGCCTGATGTCAGTTGTCTTTTGTTCACAATGAAGCCATGGTTAAAGGGACTGTGATGTCACAAACACCATGTGCTTTTTCAAAGGTGCTAAGAGGTCACAACAGGTTTGGGATGTCACAAGGTGATCATGGTATCACTGTGGTAATGTGATGTCACAATGGGTTTGTGATATCACTGTGGTGATAAGGTCACACATGGATAGTGATGTCACAATTAATTTGTAATATCACCATTACATGTCCAATTTCATTCTACTAGATCACGATGAAGATACGAGTTCACATAAGGAGCTAAAAGTCAGAAAGGCCATGAATTTTGTAAAATACGAGGAAATAATAGATTGGTGAAAATGCAATGGTGAAAATCCCATTGACAATGTGATGTTACCATTACATGAGATAGTATTTTTTGAAGTCACAAATAGTTGGTGATGCCATACAGGTGAGGAGGTCACATAGGTTTGTGATTTCACAATGGGATGGTGATGTCACAATCTCATGCCAGATCTCTAATTGACAATGAACATACAAGTTCACAAGGGTTAATGATGTCTCCAAAGGAATATATTGGCACAAGTTTAATGAGTGGTAACAGGTTTGTGATGTCACAATGTGACTCAGTGGTCATGACATCTGGCTGTATGATGTCACAGTGGTCATGATGTCACAGTGGCTTTCTGATATCATACCTGAAGTATTATGAGTTAAACAATTTATGAACTCAGAGAGGCCAAAGATATCACACTGGCACTGGCAGCATATCAAAAATTTATGATAGGACAGTTTTATGATGTCACAGTTGGTTAGTGATATCATAATGCCAGTCATCAAGGTATTGTGATGTCATAATGGTTATGTGGTCACAATGTATTTCTGATATCAACTCACCTGCCACATTTGATATGGAATGAAATCACAGAATAGGCATTCCAAGGTATCTGTGACATCACAATGATTTGTGATGTCATAATTCTATGATGATATTGTTTTTATGATGTCACAATGGGCTGATGTTGTCATCATGACAATGTGATGTTACACTGGTGATGATGTCACAAATGTTTTGAGATGTTAAAATGGCATGTCTGATCTCAATTGTCATTAGATCAAAATGATATGGGTACACAGAGGCCTGTGATGTCACAAAGGCGATGCTTTTTTTTAAAGCTTTTGAGATCATAATAGGTTTGGGATGTCACAATGTGATCATAGTGGCACAATGCAATGTGATATCACAAAGATTTTGTGATGTCACCACCGTGAAGAGGTCCCAATGTGATAGTGATGTCTCATCAAGTTTGTAATATAACAGTGACATATACAATTTCAATTTCTTCTAATTCACTATGAGGATACTGTAATAACCAGTGGGGCCAGAATTATCTGTGGGAGCTGATAATCATTTTAAATTCGTGGCCTGACCCACTGGAGAGTGTGGGGAATGCTGCCAAAGGTGGAGGTGTCAAATCTCACATGGTAAACTGTCAAGAAGTGATTGAGCATTGTGCAGTTTGGGAAGTGATGGTTGAAAACTGTTAGGCAGGAGACCAGTTGGAGTGAGGAGGGTTACAACCTATATATAGGTTGCATTTTCAGAGCACTGGAAGGAGAGAGAAAAATGGGAGCTTCCTGGATGGAAGAAAGTGGTAGGACAGCAGGAAGAAAAAGACCTGAGAAGAGAGGAAGTTGAAGGAGAACAGAAGGTTGGCAAGTGACCACTGAGGCAGAGTAGGGCAGGCCTGTGGAGAGTACAGTGGCCTGAAGAGAAGAAGGAAGTGGTGATGGGAAAAAGGGAAAGACCAGGAAAGAAGGACAGGTCAGTGGCAAAGGAGGGAGGAATGGAAAAGTAAAAAGCCTTGCCCATTGAAGTTTGGAGCTTTGGAGATGATAATTTTTTGGATGTTGGTTTGCAGACCAATTAAGAAAGGGTGCCCATTGGAGGTCTCAGGTTTGGTGGTCAAGGCTGCTCTTGGACCTGGGTATCAAGTCCAGGATAAGGTAATCACATTCCCCTTTCTAGTGTAAATTGGTTCATTATATTAAACGTGATTCGATGGTTTTTCTCCTTGCCTTAGAGGTCATAAGAACAGGAGTTCACAGAAAGAGCTTGAAGTCTCAAAGGCCATGACTTTTCTAAGATGTGATGTGGCCATAATAGGTTTGTAAAAACACAATGGGACAGTGATATCACAATGGCAATACCACAATGTCATGTCAAAATAATGCTTTAAGGCCACAATTAGTTGTTGATGCCATTCTCATGATGAGGTTACAATAAGTTTGTGATGTCACAATGGGTTCATGATGTCAGAGTGGCATGGCAGATCTCAATTGTCATTAAATGGCAATGAATATATGAGTTCAAAAAGGGACTGTAATGTCCCCAAAAGCATGTGTTGTCACGAATGTGATGCCATTCTAACAGTTTTGTGATATCACAATGTGACACAATGGTCATGACCTCTGGCAGTATGATGTCACAGAATTTCTGATATCACATGTCATACCAGAAATATGAGATTGAAACAGATTATGAGCTCACAAAGGGCCTAATATATGACAATGGCAACATGTCTCAAAACTTATAAGGACAGGACTGGTTTGTGATGGCACAGCAGGTTAATGATATCACAATGGCAATGCGATGTCACAAAGGATTGTGATATCAGAATGGTTATATGGTCAAAATGGGTTTCAGAAATAGAATGAATTCCTAGAATAGGCCTTCACACTGTTACATCTATGATGTAACAATGTCACTGTGATTTATAATGCTATGATGCCATCACAAACCTATTATGACCTCTTACTACCTTTGAAAACACACATGACCTCTGTGACATCACAGAACTTTTTTTGTATCCATATCCTCATGGGGAACAAATGACAACTGACATCAGACATACCATTGAAACATAACATTCATTCATTTACAATGAACATGTCATTCATTTACAATGAAGATATGAGTTCACAAGGGGACTGTGTTGTCTCCAAAGCCATGTATTGGCACAAATATGATGAAGTCTTAACAGATTTGTGAGTTCACAATGTGATACCATGGTCTTCATATCTATCAATGTGATGTCACAGTGTTCATGCTGTCATAGTCAATTTCGAATATCATATGTCATACCTGAATTTTTATGAGTTTGAAAACATTATAAGCTTACTAAAGGCCTAAAATATCTTACTGGCAGCATATCACACAAGTTATGATTAAAAACTCAAGGTCTTTGGAGCTTAAATTTCTTTCTTCAAAATTGTATCCTCATTGTGAACTAGTAGAAATTTAAATTGCACATGTCATTTTGATATTACAAACTCATAATTGACATCACAAACTCATTTGGCCTCATCACCACTGTGACAACACAAACCCATTGTGACATCACATTGCTGTTGTGCCTTCACAATCACATTGTGACATCACAGAGCCATTGTGAACTCTTAGCACCTTTAAAAAAACACATGACCCATGTGGCATCACAGACCCTTTGTGTACCCACTTCCTCATAGTGAACTAATGAAAATTGTGATCACACAAAGCATTGTATCATCACAAATACTTTGAACAATAATTATGACTGTGAAATCACATTGTCATCACGACATCACCATCTCATTGTGACATCACCAAACTCCAATGACACCATACCATTTTTTCTTCTGTGTGTTATTTATTGTAAGTGTAGTATACAGAGGGATTGCAGTTACATGAGCAAGGTAATGAGTACATATCTTATCAAACTGCTGCCTTGACATCATATTTTCATTTTGATGTCATAGACCATTATGAATGCCTATTCTTTGATTTCAATCAATTTCAAATGTGACATGTGAGTTGATATCAGGAAACCAGTGTGAACTCCTAACCTTTGTGACATCAAATCTCTTTGTCACAGCATATTGCCTTTGTTATATCACTAACCCACTGTGACATCAAATACCTCTCCTGTCCTCATATTTTTTGTGACATGCCACTGTGATATCTTAGGCCCTTTATGAGTTGAAAATCTGTGTTTGACCTCATATTTCAGATATGACATGAGATATCTAAAATCCAGTGTAACATCATGATATCACACCGCTGGACATCATAACCATTGTGTCACTTTGGACATCTCAGACCTGTTATTTCTTCACGTTTCTGACTACATATACTTTGGTGACATCAGAATCCCTTCCCAAACTCATATATGCATGTTGAGTTAATGACAATTGACATCCTACATGCCATTGTGACATCACCAACCCCTTGGAACATCTCAAATCTATTGCGACCTCCTCATCAGTATGGCGTCACCAATTGTAACCTCAAAACATTATTATAACATGATGTTGATTCAGCACATTGTCATTGTGAAATCACTGTCCTGTTGGGTTTTCACATGCTATGACCTCATACTATGAAGCTTCTTCTATCACTTGGTATCTTCACATTGAATTATGAGTAATTGAAATTGAATATATCATTCGGATATTACAAATAAACTGACATCACAAAACCATTGTGGCCTCATCACCACTGTGACATCAGACATACCATTGAAACATAACAAATCTTTTCTGACATCATCATAGTTGTGACATCATGTTGCCATTATGACACCATCAGCTCATTTTGACATGTAAAACTACAATGACATCATAACATTGTAACATCACATTGTAATTCTGATGTCATATACATGCTATGTTTGCCTATTATTTGATTCTATTTCTTATTGGCATGTTGGTTGATATCAGAAACCCATTGTGAGTTCATGACCATTGTGATATCACGGTGTCTTAGTAGCATCACATTGCCATTGTGATGTCACATTGCCAAATTGATGTCACAAAGGGATTTTGCTGTGACAATGGTTGTGCCATCACAATGAGTTTCTGATATCAACCCATATGCCACATTTCAAATACAATGAAATCACAGATTAGGCATTTATAATGTGACTATGATGTCACAATGACATAAAGGCAAAGGCTATGTCACTGTCATTTTGTGATGTCACCATAAGCTAAAGATGTCATAATAACAATATGAGGTCACACTGGTTATGACGTCACACAGGATTTATAATGCTTCAATGGTTATGAGGTCACAATGTGTTTCTGATATAAACTGATATGCCACATTTGAAATATTATGAATTCACAAGATATACATTCACAGTGTGTCTATGACAGCAAAATGGCAATGCAATGTCATAATGCTATGATGTCACTGTAGCTTGATGATGTCACCATGAGCTGCTGGTGACATAACGACAGTCTGATGTCACATTGGTGATGATGTCACAAAGGGTTTCTTATGTCAAAATGGCATATCAGATCTTAATTGCCATTAGTTTATAGTGAGGATATGAGAATGAAATCATAATGACATACACGAACTGTGATGACACAAAGGCCATGTTTTTTGTCAAAAGTGCTAAAATTCCTAACAGGTTTCGGTTTTCAAAATGTTAATGGTATAAAAATGGGTTAGTGATGTCAAAACTAGTTTGTAATATCACATTTCAATTTCAATTGCTACAAGTTCACAATGATACACGTTCATAGAAATAGCTTGATATCCTAAAGGCCATGCATTTTCTAAGATGTGATGAGGGCATAATAGGTTTGTGAAAGCATGATGGTACAGTAATATCACAGTTGCAAATATGATGTCAAATTTTGTCATAAGTGAGTTATGTGACAGTTGGTGATGCCATAATAGTGATGAGCTCAAAATACCTTTGTGATGTCGCAATAGATTGCTGATGTGACAATGGCATTCCAGACCTCAATTGTCATTAACTCACAATGAGTATATAAGTTTGGAATGGGATTGTGAGGATTCCAAATGAATTTGTTGGCACAAATGTGATGAAGTCAGAACAGATTTGTGATGTGACAATGTGACAAAACAGTCATTACATCTAGCAATGTGATATCACAATATTCATGATGTATATTTCTAAAATTTCCTTAATTCTAATGACAGCTTGTGGAATAGAGCTATGTGCTGAGTCCTTCATAGGGTTCTCTGTGCTGAGTCTTGCACAGGGAGCTATGTGCAGAGTCTTTCACAGGGTGCAGGGTGCTGAGTCCTGCATTGGGTGCTGTGTTCTGAGTCTTTCACAGGATGCTGTGTGCTGAGTCATGTGAAGAGTGCCATGTGCTGTGTCCTTCTCAGGATGCATTCTTTCATTGGGTCATTGTAAGAGCTACACACTGAGATGATTATGCTGACAAAAATTGTGAGCTCAGATATGTCTCCATGGCAGGGACAAAATTATGTATTACTGAAGACTACTGAGTTGTCTCCTGAAGACAATTGTTTTGTTCTGTTTTGGCTCAGTCATGAACCTTGAACTCAGAGCCTAGGCTCTGACCCTTACCTCTTGGGCGCATGGCTACCACTCCAACATGTGGAACCACGGACCCCTTTGTAGCAGAGTACCATGACCTACGGGTCGATAGCTGCCTTCTCAGGAAGCTGAGATCTGAGGATCTGGATTCCAAACTATCCCAGACACAAAAGGTCCTATGAGACTATTATGTCCAATTGACCACTAAGAAACCTGAAGTGGAAGCTTGGTACTTTTGGTTCATGCCTGTCATCCTAGCTACTCAGGAGGATGAGATCTGAGGATCATGGTTCAAAGCTAGCCTGGGCAGGAAAGTCCTTGAGACACTTAGCTCCAAAGGACCACCAGAAAACCTGAAGTGGCTCTGTGGCTCAAGTGGTAGAGCATCAGACTTGAGCTGAAGAGCTCAAGGAGAGCGTGCAGGCCCATTCATCATTTCCTACAACCAACAAAAACAAAAAAGCAGAAACAAACTAACAAAGCTGAAGTAGAGGGCTGGGAATGTGCCTTAGGGGTAGAGTGATTTGCATATATGAAACCCTGGGCTTGATTTCTCAAGACCACCTCAGTAGAAAAAAGCCTGAAGAAGCTCTGTGGTTCAAGTGGGAGAGAGATATCCTTGTACAAGAAAAACAAGGTACAGTGCTGAGTTAAAGCTCCAGGACTGTTGTATGCACACACAAACAGGGACACACACACACACACACACACACCAGAAGTGAAGCTAAGACACAGAATGGTAAAGCACTGGGATTCTGCACTGAGCTCATGTTCAGCACCTAGGCTCTGTTTTCAACCCAAAACCTAGCTACCCAGGGCCCAACTAGGAGAGGTCAAATGTTTCAATACATGATGAGCTTCACCAGCACTAGATGACAGGAAGCTTTGTGATATCCCATATGTGCTTGGATTTCCCATGCTTCCAGAAACCTAGGAGAGGCAACATAGGCCCATCATTGCCGGAAATGAAACATTTCATTAGGTTCAATGTCCTAGTCTTCTGCCAGAATGACTCCTGAATTATATTGAGCACTGAATCTGAACACCGAAATATAGTCTCACAAAGGCAGGATAAGTGCAGGGAACTTGGCCTGCCAAGGGAGGTTACACAAATGAAGGCATCCTGTCAAAACTGAGGAGAGAGATAGCTTGGGGTACAACGAGGCCTTTTTCTCCTGGCCTTCAGAGCCTACCCATACTCGTCCTCACTAATTGGCCCAGATGGAGTTGTTTCACAGCTGTACAGGAGTGAGGCCTTTTGTTTGCCTGTTCAGACATTAAGTGAGGCTTCTTCCCACAGCATGGAGTGGGGAGAAACCCTCAGGCTACACTGGGAACAGTGAGGTACACTGGGAACAGTAAGGGGAGTCCCTGAACACTCTGAAAGCACTCTCTATCCTATGAAATCATTGTATTAAAAACAAATTAACTAGTTTGGTGCTGTTCATTATAACTACTCTGGAGCTACACCTAAAGGAATACATCTATACATATGCAAAGACATGGAGGTACAGGCCCTTTTTGCGGGGGCAGGTCCTGGGGTTGGATTATGAGCCTAGGCATTGTCCCTAAGCTGCTTTTGCTCAATGGTATTGCATTAACCTTCAGTCGCAGCCCCCCGCATCTGGGCTTTTTTGTGATCTCTTAGAAATAACAGTGTCATGGACTTTCCAATACTGGCTGGATTCAAACTAAGGTTCTCTACATCTCAGCCTCTTCAGAGCTGAGATTACAGTCAGCAACCACTCACTGGCACTTCCCCTTTCTTTCCTTCTTCACTTTTTACTCTGGACAAGCTGACTTCTTAACAGGGTCATTCCATTGGTTTGAATTTATAAGTGAACTACCCAATGTTCTTTATAGCTGCTTTCTCTGAGAATGATTTTCTCTCCTAATCTTCTCTGGTCACAGGTTTGCAGCCAAAAGTGAGAAATGAGTGTTCCAGGATTTGGGAGCAAAAGTCCACAGGACATGCCAGTTCGGTCACTTAGCATTGAGCTGCAGTAAATTTACTGTCTCAGGATGAGTGGATCAAAGGCTGGAACGATCCTCATGCAGTCTGCAGCGCTCCTTTTGCCTATAAAATGACCTAATAATTATGAGTGTTTCCAACCTTAAGTATCTAGAACACACTAGAAGCATCTTGCTGTTTCTGTTTTTCTCTAGTACCCCTCGAGATTTAGACTAAAAGTTTGTGTGGAGCAGTTCCTCGGGAATCCCTGAGGAATGTTGCTTGAATCCTCCTCAGAAGATAACCATTCAAAGCCAGCCTGAGCAGGAATCCTGTGAGCCGCTTTTCTCCAATAAATCACCAGAAAACCAGAAGTGGAGCAGTGGCCCAGAGGGTAGAACTCCAGCTTTGAGAGAGAAAGCCAAGCAGGAGATACTGGCCAGAGCAGGCAGAAAAGCCTGGGAGGGACTTATGTCCAATTTTTATCGACCAGATGGCTGGAAGTGGAGCTGTGGCGGTGCTAGAGCCTCAGCCTTGAGTAACACAACTCAGGAATGCATAGGGTCCTGAGTTTAAGCCCTGGGTTGACCACAAAAAAATTCAAAGAGAGAAGGCCAAGTTATGTATCAGTGCCTTACCTACTTATGTGTGTATTACCTCCCTGTGTGCAAACATACCATATGCAATGCTTCTGCTTTTATTTACTGATTTATTTTTCAGAGATGCCTGTTGCACATACTGCATCATAATCTTCATTTCAGGCGCATCGCTTTTCTCTTCCAGGGTTCCAGGCCTGTGTCCTTATATGATGCACACTTAGACTTTCAGCAGGGTTTATTTACATTTTATTATGAGGCCAACACAGGAGCAATCACAAATCAGGCAGGGGAAGACAAGATCAGGTTTCTTAGAAGTAACCGGTATTCAGAAAAATTAACATGGGGATGAAAAATGGCAGCCTACTTATGTAAAAATTACCATTAAGAAAAAGATGAGGGGACTTGGAATGTGGATTAGTGAGAGAGTGTTTGCCTAGCATGCAAGAAGCCCTGGGTTAGATTCCTCAGTAGCACATGCACAGAAAAAGCCAGAATTGGTGCTGTGGCTCTAGTAGTAGAGTGCTAGAGACAGCGTCCAGGCCTTTAGTTCAACCGAGAACTGGCAAAGAGATAGATAATTAGGTAGGTAGATACAAAGATGATAGATGAATCTGGACTTGGACGTCAGGAGGGAAGAAGGGAACAATTAATAGTCATGAGGCCTTCTGCAGTGTGCCAGGATACCAGCATCGCATTCACATAACCAAAGAGCAGGAAGACTGTCTCTCTCCCTCCCACTTCTAAGGCAGCTGAGGGCACCAGAACCAAGAGGGAAGCGCCAGGTTCTAACTAAGGTGCTTGGAAAGAGAAGAGAAAGCGCCCTGCTTCTCCTTGGACTGGGGATTGGCATTAATGATGTACAGAATAAAAGAAGGAGAATGGACTCACCAAGGTAGAAGAAGGGCCTTCAAATCTGACAGATGAAGAGTGAAAAACCCACTCCTTAAATCAGAGATCAGGGTTTTCAACTCTGTTCCTCCCCCCTACCACACACACACACACACATGAAACTGGCTCTCTATTGGTAACCTAAAGATAGCTTGAGGCTCCCTTCACCTGAGGGAGGAAGGTTAATCACTCCTTGTTTGAAGAGGCTGAGAAAAGCCTGACCCTGGTGTAACTCTAACAAATGTTTGAATTCTCCCGCCCCCATTGCTGGTTGTGCCTGGAATGAATGAAGTGGTTTTGCAGCTCACTTCCATGTTGAGTATGTACATTCTGCCTCCTAATCCTGCAGGCCTTGGTCTCTTCACCTAGCCTGGCTTTTGCAATTATTTTCTGTCCTTCAAATACAGTGTTACAATGGAGTTTTTCCTGCTAACAGGGCTAGGGCTTGGATCCTGATAACTTCATTTGAACCCAGGATGGGTCAGTAATGTTTCTTTCCTGCTTCTATAGCTTGAGAACTCTAAGAACATTTAGAGTGCAAGTAACTTCTCATCACCAAGGGAAACCCAGGAAGCTCTTGAACATCTGACCTTTCAGAAGTGGAAGTCAGAAAGTCATAGACTTTCCTACTCTGGCTGGCTTTACCCCGTAATCCTGAGACCTCAGCCTCCTAAGCTAGGATGATGGGCATGAGCTACTGTTTCTCTGCTATGTTCAGAACTGTAATGACATTGTCAGTACAAGTCAACTGCTTATCACAAAGGGCTTGGGGAGCATATTAACCCTTTCAACATTGGACCTTTCAGAACAACGTAGCACACAAGGTTATAATGCTAGAGTCTCAGAGGCTGGGCATATGGATCTACTAAACTTGAACCTTGAGCTCTGACTCCAATTCTGGTATACATCAGCATTCATTTTCCAGAGACTGTTCTCTTAATTAGCAAATAGGAAAAGTACTTTGATTAATCCTCAGTTTTGTCCAGTTGTGTGTCTTGAACTCAAGCCTGGGCACTGTCCTTGAGCCCTTCAGCTCAAAGCAAACAGTACCACTTGAGCCACAGTGTCTTTTGTTGGTTCATTGGAGATAAGAGTCTAACAGGCTTTTCTTGATTAGCCTTTCTTTGAACTGTGGTCTTCAGCTCACAGGCTCCTGAGAAGCTAGTTTTCCAGGTGTGAGCCACCAGCATCTGGCCTATTATTTTTGAAAGTCCTGGGGCTTGATCTTAGGGCCTGGGCACTCTCTCTGAGCTTCTTTTTCACAAGACTAGAGCTCTACCACTTGAGCCACTCCACAGCTTCTGGGTTTTTCTGAGTATGTGGCACTGAGGATTCAAACCATGGCATTCATGCATGCTGAGCGAGCTCCTTACCACTAAGTCATATTTCTAGCCCCATCCTTACAATTTTATCCCTCAACTTGCCTATCCTCAAGAAAAAGCTTCTGATTATAAACCATCTAAAAAAATCCCTATAGGAAGGTGTCCAAAGATAAAGAAGACAAAGCTCATCTGTGGGAGAGACTCTATTTGAAGACTGTGACAAATGCTTCCATTTAATTATGTATCATGTTTTAATACTTATTAAAGAATAAATGAAAGTGATTCAATGTCCTAAATTATTGTGAATCATTTTATAATAGATGTAAAGCATGTACTAAATATTATGTGTATAATAATACTAAATACAAGAAACAATAAATAAATGAATCAATAATAAAAATAATAGTATGTAATAAACATATATATGTAAGTATATATCATATATTTCACTTGTATAGAAATATTTTTTTCCATTGCAGGGTGTTCATTTGGGCGCTCAGATCTCTAGCCTGAATTTGTTTTCCACAAAGACAGTAAATTTCACCTTCACCCATGGTGCAAAAGAGTTACCTGGAGGGTGAGATCAAATCACAGCCATTACAGAAATACTGCCCCCAGTTCCAAGACAGTGGCTTAATTTTTTAAATGAAAAGCAGTTATGTTCATTCAGTTCCATACAGAACATTTTAAAAAAAAGCAGTGTAGAATTTTGTACAGCTTTTCAGACATCCTTACCTTACCCCCAAAGTGCTTCTCTGAGCACTACAGTGTTTCTTTTTTGTACATTTTTATTGCAAAAATGTTGTACAGAGGGATCACAGTTACATGAGCAAGGTAATGAGTTCATTTCCTATTGAGCATTGCCTCCTCTTTGGTTTTCCCCCTACCATCCCTTCCTTCCCATCTCCACAACTACTCCCCCCTGCCGAGTTCAGTGACTTTTTTTTTATTTTTGGCTTGGCACAGGGTTTGAACTCAAGTAGTGGCAACTCTGCACCTTCCCTCACATTGCTACAGATTTACCAAGACCCTGAGTTCAAATCCCAGGCTAAGGAAGGAAACTGGCAGAAATTCCAAAACAGAGAGCTTTATTTCTTTTTAATTTAGTTAAATAATTAATTATTTTTATTTATTCTTTATTTTGCCAACCACGGGGCTTGAACTCAGGTCATGACAACTCTGACTCAGCTTCCATCACCCTACGTTGTGGTGCAGTCTCTGGACCCATAGCTGATCCTGGGATCCTAGGCCCTGAGGGTTTGCAGGAAGAAAAAAAAGTAAGATACCACAAAAAGTGGCGAGCTTCAGAGGGCTGGGGTATTCCATCTTTTTCTTTGCACCGTGGGTCTGAATGACAAGGCTACAAAGTGGATATGACCTGCCGTTGCTCATACATGCAAGGCAAGCACTCTATCACTGAGCCACCTTCTATTTTCTCATTCCTAGAAGAAGCTGCACATGAAGACAACACTGATCCTCATTTTCAGTCTGTACCTTTGAATACAGAGGAACATCTTTCCTCTGCTCTCCGTCAATTCCCTACTTTCCAGTTAGAATGACTTAGAATAACAAAAATGGAAAAAGAGAAAATAAATCATGATAAAATACAGATGCAGAAAATTCACTGTATTTTTCTCACAAGTTCAACCAATATGAACTATTGGGGAAATACATGGACACTTTATTCCCACTGGCACTGAAAGTCTCTAGTTAGGCAATTCTGATGAAGATGAGGAACAAAATGAAAAAGTGAGGAATCACATCAATTGCAAGAAAAAAAATGGAGTAGGATCCAAGCAAATTTCTTCTTTGGGCTGCTAAAAATAATCGGCTTACTAGAGTGTGGTGACTACTTTCCATAAAGGCCACTCATGTGAATACTAGGGAAGCCTACAGTGTCCATGAGTTGGTGGCTCAAGCAGCAGATATTCATACAATAATTGTTAATGTTGGACATCCCTGCGCAGTGCTTACTTGTGGAATAATACCAGTGTGGTGTCTTTCTTACTTCATCATGATGCAGATACCAATGCCCAAACTAAACGCCTCTTGGCTCCCTTGCATCTTGCTGCTGGGAATATATATAGCAAAGATACACTGGATCTCCTTCTGTTGGACCATTATATCAAACCAGGTCTGAAGAAAAACTTGGAAGAAACTGCCTTTGATATTACCAAAAGGATAAGTATGTATCACTGTATCACTACCTCTTTGAAGTTGTGGAAGGCTGTACAAATTGTTCTATTAAGTTGTAATGGTTTGGTTAAGTTTCTTTTCTTTTTTCTTTTTCTTATTTTTCTTTTTGTTGTTGTTAAGTTTTATTATTTTATTGTGAAAACACCATACAGAGGGGCTAAAATTACATGGGCAAGGTAATGAGTACATTTCTATCAAGCATTGTTGCCTCCTCCTTTATTTCCCCTTCCCATACCTTCTCATCTCCCCCCCACTGCTCCCCCTTACTACCCTTCCCCCCCCCAGTCAAAGTTGTAAAGTTTGTTTTTCTACATGACATCTTATACATCTCATTGTTGCAATGGGTCAACCTGTATCCCTGTTTAAACAATTTGTTTTTTCCTTTCCCCTCCACAAATCATACCAGCATCAAATACAATGAAAGCAGGGTTAAACGGTGGGGGAGGGACATACAAAGCAACAAAGAAATCATCTTATAAATAAGTTAGAAACAACCCCAAGAAAGAAAAAAAACATTTGAAACCTTATCTTGGGGTTCATTTTGCATAACATCAACTTATCTGACCATTTCTGCTTGTCTCAGACATATACTAGTTATTGCAAATAAGGGGAACCATGGGATCTATGTTTCTTTGGGCCTGGCTTACTTCACTTAATATAATTTTTTCCAAGTCTTTCCATTGCCTAACAAATGAGGCAATGTCATTCTTTCTGAGGGAGGCATAAAATTCCATTCCATAGAATTCTATTTTCTTAATCCATTCATCTACTTAGGGGCATCAAACAAGACCATAATAAAGCTACCAGAACAACTATCTTTATTGCAGCATTATTTAGCATAGCTAAGATATCAGTTACGTTTCTTAAACATCAAAATGCCAGTCCATTCTTTGTGTCAATACAAAATATTTTCACAATCCAAATAACAGCAATATCTTACTGTAAAAATTCCGTGGAATTTTTCCAAATGAATTGCCTGACTTTAATGTCAAATGTATTTGAGTTGTTTGTGTACGTCTATAAGGATTAATGCAGAGTTTGTGATTTTTTAATCGGAAATAATTTGATCTTATCTGTTGAAATTAGTAGTAGAGAAACTAAAGATATTTCGGGTTCTTGTATGAAAAATGTATATCTTAAAATATTCTATATTTGGTGTTTGTATAATATCCATAATCTATTTTATTCTTTCATAGATATACTTTGAGTTGAACATTGTTTTATAATATATATATTATTAATAAATGTGTCCTTTCAGATTGCATTCCATATAGAAAATTTAAGATTAATTTTTTTCTAGGTTCTTGTTTAAATTTTTTTTTGTCTAGTCGTGGGCCTGAACTCTGGGTCTGTACGCTATCCCTCAGCTCTTCAGCTCAAGGCTAGCGCTCTACCACTTGAGCAACAGCGCCACTTCCGGCTTTTTTCTTTTGGCTTATGTGGTGCTGAGCCATCCAACCTAGGGCCTCAAGTATGCAAGGCAAGCACTCTACCACTGAGCCACCTTCCCAGCCCTTTTTCTAGGTTCTTATAGTAGTATATTTCTTTGGGATAAAATGACAATGTTAACTAATTTCAAAAGTTTTGTAAAGTTTATTCTATGTAAAGGCCTTTCTAAGGTGAAGATTTAATACACTGATGTCAAACTACCGTTTAATTCTAACACTTGCATATATTGTTACACTTGTAATTTTGTAATCAACTTTTTAATAACTGTTTTTCATTTCTGCAACTGAAGAATGAAAAATATAGAATACTTAACAAATTTTCATATTATCCTTGTGCAAGTGTCATGTTAATCTCTGTATTGTAATTTGGGTATACGTGCAGCTGAAGCATGTAGTATCCTCTAAATTTAAGTAGTTAATGATGCAATCTTTATACAGGCTTATATCCTTGGGTGCCTATTTGTATCAAGGAAACCTTATTGTTCCTAACAATACTATTGATCTTATTTTCCTAAAATAATGTGTATAGTGGAAAAAATTATATTGTTTGGTCGATTGCTCACATTTGCATTTTTTGTCAATGACAATTTTAAGTCCTTTTCATTCTAGATTTGATCATACTTTGAAGCACTTATAGCTAAGTCCTAAGGTGATGGCTTTTTCAAGTACTTATTTATGTAACTGAGTTAGCTTTGTGGAGCTAATAGATTCAAAGCAAGCCTTGCTTAAGAGCTACTTCTAAACTTCTGCAGCTGAAATTTTCCCAAATGAAGTCATACTGGCACAAATGTCTACCTGACCCTTTATCTTTATTCCATGTAGGAACAGACCAACCAGAATATCCTACCCTGACAGCATAGTTTATTTTACTGTAACAAAACTAATCTTATTTAGAAGGGATCATAGACAGATGAACAGTTCGAGTAGAACTGTTACAACTAGAACGCATTTTATCAAAATTTAAGTGTTTATTATACCTACCGTTTCAAAAGAAGCTAACACCAAGGTGAAATATTCTTCGTATGCATAATTTCCTAATGTCTGTCCTGTCTACCTTCCAACCAGGCAGCAACTTACACTAATGCCTTTCTATCACCAAATATTTCCATAGCTCCAGGAGAATCCATGTTTCTCCTCATTATTGGGCCTTAAATTGGTTATGTTTTAATCACAGTGTTTCCTCTTGCCTCCAGGCTGTAAATCTACAAATGGTAAAGCATTAGGTATAACTTTACCTAACACTGAGGTACAGATAATGCAATAATACTTTAAAACAGAGTTGTCTTTGATACCCTAACCACAACAGAACAATGCAAAACATGTGCTCTTTTTATTATATTATATAGTTATATATTTTATATTTATATGTGCTGATTTCATATTTCACAAAATGAAATTTATTAGAATTAATTGATAATTTGACAAATAAATTGATAATTATTTATTCCAATAAAGAGAATTGGAATAAAAATAATTAGGTTTAGAATACATACTAGAATATAAAAAGTATCAATGTAATTTGTTCACTATAAAAGTGTGATACCTTCTAAGTGTTCTTGTTCTTCTGAATTCACATGGTGAAAAAACTGTTTTCCTCTAATCTATAAGGGATTTTACTCTGCTGCTCTGTTTATTGTTTTAACTCGCTGGTTCCAAACTGTTTTTCTCCATATTTCTGAAGCACTCCTATTGATTATACATATGATGCATAAAAGATATTATTCTTCTGCAAGATGTATGGGTCCTAGGATTCCATGTCCCAGGTACCCGCATCATCAGTTAACAGGATCAAGACTTCTCAACTAGGCCCAGGCAACATGCCAACAGAAAATAATTGAAGAGCCATTCAATTTCTCATTTCCTATAATATTTCAGGGCCCCAATTCCTTGAGAAGCAGGAATTAGCAATAAGCAATAGTGAAATGCAAGTCAACATAAAATGAAGGATGAGATCACAAAATCTAAGAGAAAGTACTGCTATTCAAACTTTCAATTTACAGATGACCAGCCCATATGAGAGAACAAGATCACAAAGTGTCACAGGATTGTTTTTAATACCCCTCCCCTAATGATTAATGAAAGATTTCAGTCCAGCATAAGTGGGCCAGAAAAATATCTCCTGGAAAGATAGATCCACAATTGGTCTATCAAGGTTAGGAAAATGTGACTGAGAGGTCAAATGTAATTCAGAAAAAAACATTAACTTTACATTAACTTAATAACACTGTGAGATGTACAAGTTGTTATGATGAAAACAAACTTTTCAACTTTCGTGGGGGGTGGGGGGGAGGATCGGGTCTGGGGGCAAGGGGAAGATGTGAAGGGATGGGCAGGGGAAACAAAGGAGGCTACAATGCTTGATAAGAAATGTACTCATTATCTTGCCCATGTAATTGTTACCCCTCTGTACAGTATTTTCACAATAAAAAAATACTGGTACTTCAGTAAAACTTGGTTCTCTGGTATAAAAATGTTGTCATTATAAAAATATTTAATCTCCTCAAAGTGTGTTTTTTTCAAATAATCTTTTAAAAATCAAATTCCCAATCCAGGCTTTAGTGGCTCACGCATATAATCCTAAATACTCAGGAGGCTGAGATCTGAGGATCATGGTTCAAAGCCAGCCCGGGCAGGAAAGTCCGTTAGACTCTTATCTCCAACAAACCACTCAATATCAGAAGTGGCACTCTGGCTCAAGTGGTAGAGTGCTCGCTTTGAGCCGAAGAGCGCAGGAACAGTGCCCAAGCCCAGACCTACCAAAAAAAAATCACATTTGCCAAAATAACATTTGACATATAGATGATACTTAGTGGCAATAGAGTTACAATAGAGTTACAATAGAGTTGATTTACTTACCCAGCACTAATGCCAATCAGGTTCAACCATTCATTAAACTGTAGAAACAGTACCACCCACCATTTGTGTTGTTCATTAGGTGCCTTCCAAAATTTGTTAAATATATCAGCCTCCCATATTTCAAACCCAAACGTTAGCTAATAAAGTAAATTTCATCATTTAATAAGGTACATTTTAAAAAGTCACAAATAGTTGCCTTATCATATGTTATTTTATGTTTCCCCTATCTGTCTAACAGAGTAATTCTTGAATATGGGTACTAGTCAGAGATGTGACAAACATAAAATCTGTCTTCTATTTCTATCATATTCCTCTATAATAGTAAATTTTAATTTTCTTTTTTCAAAACTTAAATGTGGTAGAAAATATAATCCTATGTAAAATAAAATAATCACACACCATTGTAGAAAGCCATTTATAAAAATTGGTAGTTTGGAATACATTTGAAACCATTTTTAAACTTTCTTGTTGACTAAAGATTAATCTTCCAAATGAATGAGAATTAAATCATGTCTAGGTGCTTCATGCCTCCAGTCTTGCAAATTATTATTGCAGATAAATGAATTATGGAAATATAAGCTGACATAAGTTCAAGTATAAGCAGGATTGAAATTGCATGGAATGTATATAAACCTTTCAAACTATTAACAGACAGTTTAACAGAATGACTATCAGGAAGTTGAAACCAGAGAGGAATAATAGTGAATACACAGAATGAATGAAAAAATGAAACAAGGGGCTCAGATAACGCAGAAACCGCCTGAGGTACTGGTGTCAGACCCACTGATTGTGACGAACCAGTGGGGGCCGCCGGGGTCCCAGAGGCACAGGGGGCTGCCTGCAGTTCACCCACGCAGAAGCCACCTGAGGCACCGGTGTCAGACCCACCGATTGTGACGACCGGTGTGGGCTGCCGGGGGACCCAGAGACACAGGAAGCTGCATGCAGATAACTTGCGCAGAAGCCACCTGAGTGTGGACACTGTGGACCCGACAGCTTCAATAGAGGCAGAGACAGAAGAGAATCACACAGAGCCACCACCTCCCAGCCCACACCGCAACCACCCCAACTATACTTGGATTGCAACAGCAACTGATGACCTACACCACACAGAAACAACTAGCTCCAGGGTGAGCAGCCCACAGGGGACAATGTATCCATTAAGGGAGACCAGAGCTGGAGGGAATCCCCAGACCCTGACCCAGACTCCCTACCCCAACACCCCGACCACAGGATCCACTAAAACTGGGAACTGTTTGAGAGCTCCACCAGCCCATGGAGCACACTCTGCTGGCCAGGCTAGAGCAAGAGCGCCCCTGGAAAGGAGCTTAAACGCCCAAGCCAGGAACAACGCCCTTGGGTCAAGACAACCAACAGTAGAAGAAGTTTGAACTGTGTACCCCAGGCTGCATAACCTAGGTGGTATATACAGCAGCACAGGCCCAGCCAGAGCACCCCAGGTGGAGGGGTGGGGAGGAACCAGGCCTAGGAATCCAGTGCCTGAGCAACACAACCAACTCCTCCCAACTGAAGTCAAAAGCTGAGCATACTCCTCAGCAGAGGGGAGAAAAACAGGGAACTGCACCCCTTGGGAAGCAGCCTGTGACAACAAAAGACCTGGAGGCTCAGGACAAGAGAAGCCCAAACCCCACCAAAACCCAACCCATATACTCTAGGCTGGGAATTGGGCAACACAGGCCACCAGCACCTGATAGTAGGCAGGAGCTCAGGCTGATAAGGAGGCTCAGCAGTAGAGTGATAGTCTTGGATGCATGAGGCCCTGGATCTGATTCCTCAGCATCACATAAACAAAAAGGGTCAAAAGTGGAGCTGTGGCTCAAATGGTAGGGTGCCAGCCTTGAGATGAAGAGCTGAGGGACAGCACCCAAACCTAGAGTTCAAGCCCACATCCAGCCCAAAACAAACAAACAAACATCAGGAGTATATAGCAGACTCCAGCATCTGGGAGAGTGCATCCAGAGCATCCTATCTTCAAGAGCACCCGTAGGAGCAAACACAAGCAGTCTAGACTGCTCAACCATTCCAAAGGTGGGAATTGCCAGCGATCTACAGCAGAGAGCCGAGAATCCTAAGTAGGTCAGACCAACAGCTGGAGGTAGGCCCCCAGAAGAACCCAGATCAGGCACAGTCTCTCTCTACCAATACAGAATCAGCAACCAAGTGAAGACAGACACACCAAAACAAAATTGCAGATTAGTCTCCTGAAACCCTATGCGAAAATCACAGAGAAAAATTACAAGGTTTATCACTACCCAGGATAGCAAGCTATCCTCAATAGCCAGCAGCCACGCAGGGGAGAGCCCCAGTGGGAGCAAAGCAGGAATGGAAGACAAAAGCTACATCCAAGGGTTGCTGGAGTCAATGACTCAAGAAATAAAGCGAGAAATAGATCAGAAATTGAAAGAGCACAAGGATGAACTATCAAAAGTAATACAGGATATCAAACAGGAGATGCATGTAAAAATAGAAACTGCACAAACCTCAGTAAGAAGTGAGATAAATGTCAAATTAGAGGTAATACATATCTCATTAAGAGGTGAGATCAGTACTTTGAGAACCAACATCGAATCCATAAAGGAATCCATTTCCTCCATGCAAACCACAATAGAAGCCACAGTCAACAGAGTGAATGAAATGGAAGGTAGAGTGTCAGATACAGAAGACAGAGTACACCAACTGGATCAAAAAGTGACAGATATGGAAAAATCACTCAAATTAAGCCAAAGAGAAATTCAAGAGCAAGCAGATAATGCCAAGAAATTTCACCTTTGTATAATTGGAGTGGACAAAGGTGAGGAACTTCATTCAGAACAAGGGAATGCAACACCTATTCAACAAGATAATCGGTGAAAATTTTCCCCACCTCAAAAAAGAACATCTTACCTACATAACAGAAGCATATAGAATACCCAACAAGCAAGATCCCAGGAGAAACACTTCTAAACACATTATAGTAAAAATGATAGATCTGAATAATAAGGAAACATTCTTGCATGCAGCAAAAATGAAGAAGGAGCTATACTACAATGGGAAAAAATTAGAATCACTGCAGATCTCTCCACACAAACACTGAATGCAAGAAAGGCCTGGGAAAGCACCATAAGAGACCTAAAAGCCAAAAACTGCCAACCCTTACTGATATACCCAGCAAAGCTAGCATTCACATTCGATGGAGAACTGAAAATTTTTAATAGCAAAGAAAAACTAAATGAATACATAAACATTAAGCCAGCATTACAAAAAAGTCTAAGAGGGGGGACACAACCTGAAGAAAGCAACCAGGACCTGGGACCTGCACCCAGAAACGCATTAATCAAAGTCTAACTGAGCAAGCACAGGAGGAAAGGAAAGAAGAAAAACTTAGGTAAATGGAATGACAAGGACAACAATGCATATCTCTATCCTTTCTCTTAATATTAATGGGCTAAATTCGCCAATCAAAAGAATAAGAAGTGCAGACTGGATCAGAAAACAAGACCCATCCATCTGTTGCCTTCAGGAGACCCACCTCCCAGCCAAACATATAAACAAATTCAGAGTAAAGGATTAGAAAAGGATCTACCAATCAAATGCCCCCAGTAAGAAACAAGTGTAGCTATCCTGATATCTGACAAAATAAACTTTTCATTAAAATCAGTACAGAAGGACAAGGACAGACACTGCATATTGATACAGCGAACAATCCAAGAGGAGGATATTACTATCATCAACTTACATGCCCCAAATATTGGTGCACCCAGATATGTTAAACAAATGTCTCAAACTTACAGAATAAAATAGATCCCAATATGATAATACTAGGAGACTTTAACACACCACTCTCACCAAAGGACAGGTCTACCAACCAGAGGATTGGCAAAGAAGCTACCGAATTAAGTGAGGTCATACTTCAAGAGAAATTAACTGACATATACCGAGTATTTCACCCTAAAACAACACAGTACACATTCTTCTCAGCAGCTAATGGAACTTTCTCCAAAATAGACCATATCATAGTTCATGCAAGGAACTTAAGCTAATACAAAGGGAACGACATAATCCCCTGTATCCTATCTGACCACAGTGGAATCAAGCTAGTTCTCAATAACACAGCAGAATTCTATAAGACCTTTAAACAAGAACTAATACCCATACTCCTCAAGCTCTTCAGAGAAACAGAGAAGGAGGGAGCTATCCCAAACTCATTCTACGAAGCCAATATCACACTCATCCCTAAACCAGGCAAAGACCCAACCAAAAAGGAGAATTACAGGCCAATTTCCTTGATGAACACAGATGCAAAGGTCCTTAACAAGACTCTAGCTAACAGAATCCAGAAACACAAAAAAAATAATACACTATGACCAGGTAGGCTTCATCCCAGAGACACAGGGATGGTTTATCATACGTAAGTCAATAAATGTAATCCAACATATCAACAGAGCCAAGGTCAAGAATCACATGATTATCACCACAGATGCAGAAAAGGCCTTTGATAAAATTCAACATTCATTCATGCTAAAAGCTCTGGAGAAAATAGGAATAGAAGGAACATTTCTAAAAACAATAAAAGCCATTTATGACAGACCAATATCCAATATTATACTTAATGGGGAAAAGATACAACAAATTCTCCTAAAATCAGGAACAAGGCAAGGATGCCCACTGTCTCCACTCCTCTTCAATATAGTCCTAGAACCCTTAGCCAGGGCAATAAGGCAAGAAAAAGACATTAAAGGGATCTGCATAGGGAAAGAAGAAGTTAAACTATCCCTTTTTGCAAACGACATGATACTATACCTCCACAATCCCAAAAACTCCATCCCCAAACTCTTAGAAATCATAAATCACTTCAGCAAAATAGCAGGATACAAAATAAACCCACAAAAATCAGTTGCCTTCCTATACACTGATAATGTACAGGAAGAGAGGGAAATAAAGGGAGCAACCCCATTCACAATAACCTCCCAAAAATAAAATATTTAGGAATTAACCTAACCAAAGATGTAAAAGAACTATTTAATGAGAATTATAAAAAGTTAAAGAAATTGCAGAAGACACTAGGAAATGGAAAGACCTCCCATGCTCCTGGATAGGCCGACTTAATATAGTAAAGTTGGTAATACTTCCAAAACTAATATAAAAATTCAACGCAATTCCTATTAAAATCCCAATGATGTACATCACTGAAATACAGAAAACAATCCAAAAATTCATATGGAACAACAAAAGACCTAGAATAGCCAAAAAATTCTAGGGGATAAAGACAATATGGGAGGGCTATCCATGCCGAACTTCAAACTCTACTACAGAGCTATAATAACAAAGACAGCATGGTACTGGCACAAAAACCGATCCGAAGATCAATGGAACAGAATAGAAGATCCAGAAATAAATCCACAGGCCTACAGCCAGCTGATATTTGACAAAGGAGCCAAAGACATACAATGGAAGAAACACAGCCTCTTCAACCGCTGGTGCTGGGAAAACTGGGCAGCCACATGCAGAAAACTAAAAGTGGACCCCAGCCTATCACCATGCACCAACATCAACTCAAAATGGATTAAAGACCTTAACATTAAACCTGAATCTCTGAAACTACTGCAGGACAGAGTAGGAGAGACACTTGAACTAATAGGCACAGGAAGGAACTTCCTGAACAGAGTCCCAGGGTCACAACAAGTTGGAGAGAGACTCGACAAATGGGACTACCTTAAAATAAAAAGCTTCTGCACAGATAAAGCTATTGCAACCAAGCTAGAAAGACAACCAACTAATTGGGAAAAAATATTTACCAGCAATATATCAGACAAGGGGTTAACATCCTGTATATACAGGGAACTCAAGAAACGAATCCCTCCCAAACCTAACAAACCAATTACTAAATGGGCAAGGGAACTAAAGAGGGACTTCTCAAATGAAGAAATAAAAATGGCAAAGAAACACATGAGGAAATGTTCATCATCCCTCTTGGTGAAGGAAATGCAAATAAAGACAACCCTGAGATACCACCTTACCCCAGTCAGAATGTCCCACATCCACAAATCAGCCAACGACAAATGCTGGAGGGGATGTGGAGAAAGAGGAACCCTATTACACTGCTGGTGGGAATGTACACTTATACAACCACTTTGGAAAGCAGTCTGGAGGGTCCTTAGAAAGCTAAAGATTGACCTCCCTTACGACCCAGTCATTCCACTTCTAGGCATCTACCCTGAACAACAGGAACCAATATACAAGGACACGTGCACCTCCATGTTTATTGCAGCACTGTTCGCAATAGCTAGGGTATGGAAACAACTCAGATGCCCCACCACAGATGAATGGATCCAAAAATTGTGGTATCTATACACAATGGAATATTATGCAGCCATTAGAAATGATAAAATAATGGCATTTGCAGGGAAATGGATGGAGCTAGAAGGAATCATGTTGAGCGAGGTAAGCCAAGAACGAAGAGACAAATGGTACATGGTCTCCCAGATAAGTGGATGCTAAATCCACAATGTTAGGTGATATGACAAAACTAACAGGACTTAAGAAACAAAGAACTCCCACTCATCTGGTTGAACCACTACTAAATATCCCCATGCTGCTGATCACATATATGGTATTTAACATGTGAGCACAGTTATATATTACAGACTGTGATAGACAATTTGCTCCAGGAAAGTTAGAATGAACTTGTGACTTTAAATGAGCATCATTATTCCACAATACTGTGAATTTCTGGAAATTATGTAATCACTTAATCACAATCAAAAAAAAAAAAGAACCTCAGGGAAGGGAGGGAGGGAGGGGATGGTAGGGGGAAAACAATGGAGGGGGTAACAATGTTCAAGAGGAAGTGTACTCATTACCTCACTCATGTAATTGTAACCCTCTGTATAATATCTTTAATAAAAAAATTAAATATATATATGTTTATAGAGTGCCAGAGATGTCTATACATTATTCAGTTATATAGACTACATTTCTACAAATTCTGGGGTATTTATTATGCCTCCATGTAATTAATGTTATTGTTTTCATCCTTAATAAACTATTAATGAAATCAGTGTCCTGAAATTATTGCGTTCCTGGAAGTAATAGTATTCTTTTAATCCTTCATAAATATAAAATAAAATCAATCAGCTTCCTGAAATCATCTTGTCTAATTTTATAGGTGAATCATTCACGATCAACTCATTCAACCGTGACATTGATTGTGGAGCACATGGGCAGCAAAGATGGCACTGAGAGGGGGTTGAATGGGCAGAGCCTAATTTACTATAGAGCACATGGGCAGCCAAGATGGCGCTGGGAGAGAGTAGAGTGGGCAGAGTCCAAGTGATCTGCCGATCAGTGCCTAACCAGCCCATGAAGGCTCAGGTGAATGATAGGGTGTGACCTTGACAGTGATTGGTTCCTCTTCCTCCCTTACCATGCCACCCACACTTTTTGTCTTTAAAAGGGGCTGCTGTTAATAAAGGAGTGTTCTACCTGCTGGATTTGGCTCCCCACTGTGTCTGATTGTCTCCTGGGCTGAGGGAGGCTGGGGAATGGGCGAGCGCCGCACTTACTTTTCCTTGGCCCCCTTCCGTCTTAAGATTCCTATGGATGGGAACGAGTCTCCTAGTATCTACTGCCATTGGTAGGTGTCAGGACTGGGATTTGAAATCAGGGCCTATGTTACCACGTGGTCCTATGGCTTCCCCGAGAGTCCACCAGCCTTCAGCAACACAAGGTAAAATACCTTTTGCAACAGTGTCATTCGGACCCAGGAGGGTCACCTCACAAAGGAAGAAAACATAAAAAGGCCATCTTGCCACATTTTTCCTGTGATTTTTTCCCTTCAAGGCCTAGGGATCTAGGATCCCAGGATCAGCTGTAGGTCCAGTAGCTGCACCTCAGCCTAGGGTGATCGAAGCAGAAGCAGAGTTGCCAGAACCCATGTTCAAGCCCAGCTCTGGGAAAAAATACAATAAAATAAATTTAGCTCCCTGGCTTGCAATTCCCACCATTTATTCTGCCAGGTTTTGGATTTGAACTCAGGGTCTGGGTAAATCTGCAGTGGATGAAGGGGAAGCTCACCGACTTGAAGATAAGAACTTCAGGCCTGTTCACTAGGCCTGAATTCAAGCCCCAGCCTTTGAAAACATACTATTTATATAAAGATAGGCTTTGTACTTACCTATAGATGTTCAGTCCTTACAAGTTTGGTGTGGTTGCTCCTTGTATTTATTATTGTATTCATTTATTTACCATTGATTTTACTGTCTATGATGACACCAATTCTGTTTATTACATTAATGACATCCTATCACATGGCATCTAGATTTGTAGACGTGTTCTCCATCATGCCTGACTCCCAAGACTCTCAGAGCAAAGGAAAACAAGTTTCAAACTCAGCTTCTTACTCCATGATCCAATTGTTGGTAGTGCAGGAATCTTAACTCATGGCCTAACAAGACTAAATAGCAAATAGGTCAATGTGAACACACCATCCTGTGAGCAACTAAGGAGGAAGGCCATTCCCAGGATATGACATTGATCCCCAGGGTGGGCCATAATAATTATAAATTTATTTTTTAAACATAGGATCTATATTTACATATATGTGTAGACAGCATCTTGTGTTCGGTGTACTTCTTATTTTGTGTCTTATCCATGGAGGTATTGTGTATTTTACTGAGTATGGTAACAGATATAACAGTGTTTACATGAATGACAACCTATTGCCATGTCTACAGGGTTTCTCATGCGTTCTCCATCTTAGTTGAGACCCAGGACATTCGCAAGACAGGAAAATAGGTGAATCAATTGGCTTCTCACATCATGATTCATATTTTGGCTGTGTTGGGATTTGAACTCAGAGCCTAGCAGGCCCAATTGAGGATAGGGTCAAGGCGAGGACACAGGTCTGTGAGCAATGAAGGAGATAGGCCATTCCCAGGACCTGACATCAAGTGCCAGGGAAGGCCAGATAGTAATAAATTTATAATTTAAACATAGGTTCTACATTTATATACATGTGTGGGCAGCATCTTGCATTCAGTGCACTTCCTCTCCTTATTTTGTTTCTAATTCATGGAGGTATTGTGTATTTATTGGTGACAGGTATAATTGTGCTGACATGGATGACAACCTGTTCCCATGGTTATAGGGTTGCCTATGCATTCATTCTCCATCCTAGTTGAGACCCAGGACTTTCACAGGAGAGGAAAACATTTGCAACGACTGACTTCTGACATCAGGATGAAACTTTTGTCAGTGGTGGGATGTGAATTCAGGTCTGGGTAGCTCCACTGAACTGTGGTGGAAGGGGAAGCTCACCATCCTTGAAGACTAGAATGTCAGGCCAGGTCCCAGGCCTGATTTGAAGTCCCAGCACTGGACAAAATAACAAGCCCACCTTTTTTAAACATAGGATCTCTCTGTATCTACAGGTGTATTATGCAACTTGCATTCAGTGTAGTTATTCTTTTTATTTTGTGTCTTATACATGGATGTATTGTATGTTTTATTGAGTATGATGACAGATATAACTGCTGGAATGGATGTCAACCTATTCCCATGGGTATAGAGTTGCCTATATAGTATTCTCCATCTGTGCTGAGACCCAGGACTTTCATAGGACAGGAAAACAGATGGATCAATTGGCATCTCACATCCGGGTGAAATTTTTGGCAGTACTGGGGTTTGAACTCAATGCTTAGCAGGCCCAATTGGTGAATGGGACATGGTGAGCACACCAACCTGTGAGCCACTAAGGAGCTTGGCCATTCCCAGGACCTGAGATGGAGCCCCCCAGGGTGGGGGCCAATATAGTCATAAATTCCCAATTTAAACATAGGACCTCTATTTCCATACATGGGTGGGCAGTACCTTGCGGTCTGTGTAGTCATTCTCATTATTTTGCCTTATTCATTGATGTGGTATGTATTTTCTTGAGTATAGAATGACAAATATAACTGTGTTGACCTGGATGACAACCTATTCACATAAGTAGAGAGTTGCCTATGCATTCTCCATTCTAGCTGAGACCCAGAACACGCACAGCACAGACAAAAAGGTGTAAAGACTGGCTTCTCACATCAATTTTTGGCAGTGCTGGGATTTGAACTTGGGGCCTAGGATGCCCAACTGGCCAATGGGTCCACGTTCACACTCCAGCCTGTGAGCCATGAAAGAGCTGGGCCATTCCCAGGAACTGAGATCGAGCCCCAGGGAGGCCACAATAGACATCAATGCATCATTAAAACATGGGATGTATATTCTTCACATCTGTTTGTGGACTGCATCGATCATTTAGTGTAGTTATTCTCTCTATTTTGTATGCTATTCATGGATGTAGTGTGTATTTTCTTGAGTATATGATGACAGGTATAACTGTGCTGACATGGATGACGACCAATTCCCATGGGCACACGGTGACCCATGCATTCTCCATCCTAGCTGAGACCCAGAACTTGCACAGGAAAGGAAAACAGATGCAACGATTGGCTTCTGACATCAGGATGATTCTGTTGGCAGTGCTGGGGTCTGAACTCAGGGCCTAGCAGGCCCAAGAGGTGAATGGGTCCACGTGAGCACACCAGCCTGTGAGCCATTAAGGAGCTAGGCCGTTCTCAGGACCTGAGATTGAGCCCCTAGGTGGGGGGTCGGAGGAAGATGCACAGCAGTCATCCATTCATAAGCTGAAGGTAGTATGCACATAAGTACATATTTGTATAGAGTAGGAGAGACGGCCACCTGTGATGGAATCAAATCTACTGTGTGACTACCGATTCTTGGATCTTTCTTGATGCCTCCATTTCACAACTAATGATTATTGTCATGCTTCATCAAATCTTCATTGCAAGTAAACAACACCCTATGATTCTTTCCTATCATTTCCTACTCCCATTACGCATGAACTACTGATTCAAAGATGACATCATCGCAATCCATGACTCTTCGTAGGTCCATAAACTAATATCTCAGGATCTCCCTCCATACCGTCTTAGTATGGTGGCTGAATTCAAGCCTCAGGCCTGGAAAACATACTCCTTAAATCCATTTTAAAGATAGCACATATATTTCCATACAGATGTTCAGTCCATATCGTGTTTGGTGTGGTAAGGTTTATACTTCCATATAGATGTTCAGTCCATACCGTGTTTTGTGTGATTATTCATTTTATTTCTTGTTTTATTCATTTATTTACCATTTATTTTATTGACTCTGATGACACCTATACCATTTATTATATTGTTTATATCCTATCACATAGCATCTAGATTTTTAGATATGTTCTCCATCATGCCTGAAACGCAGGGCTCTCCCAGAAAAGGAAAACATGTGTCATACTCGGCTTCTTAATTCAAGATTAAATTTTCACAGTGCTAGGATATGAACTCAGGGCCTAGCAGGCCCAATTCATGAATGGGTTAGTGTGAGCCTGGGAGCTGCTAGCCAATGAAGCTGTCAGGTGGTTCCCAGGTGCTGAGATTGAGCCCCAGGTTTGGCCAAAACAGTGATGCATGGATAGGCAGACGGTGATATACAAATAAATATATATTGGTAAAAAGGGCCAGAGCCGACTATGTATTATTGAATGTCATCTACTACTTTCCTACCAACTCAGGTATTTATTATACTTCCATTGAAGGAATAATATTCTTTTCATGCTTAATAAACTAATAAGATCAATCAGCATCCTAGGATTCTTGCATCCAATTTTAGACTAAACCAATGCATGAACTACTCTTTCTATCAGTATTCCTATGCATAAGAACGAGTCTCTTGGGATCTCTGCCACTGGTAGGTGTCAGGACAGGGATTTGAACCTGAGGCCTATGTTGACAGGTGGGCCTATGGCTTCCCTGATAGCCCGCCAGCCTTCAGCAATGGCAGGTCAAGTCCACTTTGCAGCTGTGTCATTCAGAACCAATAGGGTCACCATGCAAAGAAAAAAATTATAAACCTCCCCAACCCCCTGCAGCTCACTGCTTTTGGTGTTGTTCCACTTTTTTTTCTTCCTGCATCCCCTCTTGGCTTGGGATCCCAGGATTGGCTATGGGTCCAGAGACTGCAGCCCAGCCTAGGGATATCAAAGCTTAGGCAGTGTTGCCATGATCTGAGTTCAAGGCCCATGGTTGGCAAAAAAGAGCAAACAAACAAACAAACAAACTATTTATTTATTTATTTAACTAAATTAAAAATTAAAGCTCCCTGGTTTGGAATTTCTGCTAGTTTTATTTCGTATCCTGGGATTTGAACTCAGGGTCTTGGTAAATCCATACCAATGTGAGGGAAGGTATAGAGTCGTGACTACTTTAGTTAAAACCAGTGGTAAGCCAAAATTAAAAAATTAAGTTACTGATCTTGGCAGGGGGAGGTAGTTGTGGAGATGGGAGGGAAGGGATAGTAGGGGAAAACAAAGGAAGATGCAACAATGCTCAATAGGAAATGTACTCATTACTTTGCTCATATAACTGTAACCCCCTGTACATAATTTTGACAATAAACATAATACAAAAAATAAACAATGTAGTGCTCAGAGAAACACTTTGGGGGTAAGGGAAAGATGTCTGAATAGCTGCACAAAATTCTACACTGCTTTATTTTGAAATGTTCAGTGTGGAACTGAATAAGCTTAACTGATTTCATCAAAAAATTGTCACTGTCTTGGAAATGGGGCCAGTATTTCTGCTATTGCTGGGATTTGATCTCACATTCCAGGTAACTCATTTGCAGCATGGGTAAAGGCAAAGTTTACTGTCCTAGAGGAAAACAAATTCTGGCTAGAGTTCCCAAGGCCTGCAGTAAGGCCCTGCAATGGAAAAATATTTATGATATATACTTATATATGTATGTTTATTACATACTATGATTATGTCATTGTTTTTTATTTATTTTTATTTTATAAATTTTTTCATTGTTTAATGTATTTAGTATTATTACATACATAATATTTATTACATTTTGTACATCTATTATAAAATTATACGCAATAATTTAGGACATTGAGTCATTTTTCATTAATACTTTACTAAGTGTTGAAACATGATACATAATTAAATGGAGGCATTTGTCACAGTCATCACATGTTTAGAGTCTGTCCCAAGTATGAGCTTTGTCTTATTCATCTTTGGATAACTTCCTACAGGGATTTCTTTAGATGATTTATACTCAGAGGCTTTTTCTTGAGGATAGGCAAGTTGAGGGATAAAACAGCAAGAGTGAAGCTGGGAATGTGGCTTATAGGTAGAGAGCTTGCTCAGCATGCATGTATGCCAGGGTTTAAATCCTCAGTGCCACATACTCAGAAAAAGCCAGAAGCTGTAGAATGGCTCAAGTGGTAGAGTGCCAGCCTTGAGAAAAAGAAGCTCAGAGACAGTACTCTGGACCTACATTCAAGCCTGAGAACTGGCAAAAACAATAGGCCAAAGGTCAGTGGCTCACACCTACAACCACACCTAATCAGGAGGCTGAGACCTCAAGACCACAGTTCAAAGACAGCCTAGGCAAGGAAAGCCTGTTAGACTCTTACCTCCAATGAACCACCAAAAGACCCCAAGTGGAGCTGTGACTCAATTGGTAGAGTGTTCACCTTGAGCTGAAGGGCTTAGGGATAGTGCCCAGGCTTGAGTTCGAGACACATACCTGGAAAAAAAGTGAGGGTTAATCAAAGTACTTTTCCTATTTGTTAATTATGAGAACATTTTCTGGAAAATGAATGCTGGTGTACATCTGAATTGGAGTCAGAGCTCAATGTTCAAGTATAGCAGATCCATACGCTCAGGGACTCTCTCTTGAGCATTATACCCTTGTGTGCTACAGGGTTCTGAAAGGTCCAATGTTGAAAGGGTTAATATGCTTCCCAAGCCCTTTATGATGAGCAGTTGACTTGTATTTTCAATGTCATTACAGTTCTGAACTTAGCAGAGCAACAGAAGCTCATGCTTGTCACCCTCACTTAGGAGTCTGAGGTCTGAGGATCACAAAGTGAAGAAAGCTAGGGCAGGAAGGTGTATGAGGCTCTGGCTTCCCCTTCTCCATAGACAAAGCAGAAAGGGACTCATGTGGCAGAGCACTAGTCTTGAGCCAAAGGAGCCCAGAGACAGAGCCTAGATCCACAACTCAAGCCCAAAGACCTGCAAAACATTTAAAGCAAAGGACATACAAAGAAGGAAAAAGCTAGTCACTCCCTTTGGATTTGATCAATCTATTTCTGTCTTGGAAGCTCCTGAGAAGCTAGCAGGACAAGCACCAAAGAAGGACATGAAGGGGGCTGGGACGGTGGCTCAGGGGTAGAGCACTTGCCTTGCATGCTCGAGGCCCTGGGTTTGATTCCTCAGCACCACATAAGCAAAAAGAAAAAAGCCGGAAGTGGCACTGTTGCTCAAGTGGTAGAGTGCTAGCCTTGAGCTGAAGAGCTGAGGGACAGCGCCCAGGCCCAGAGTTCAGGCCCCATGACCGGACCCCCCCCCAAAAAAAGAAGGACATGGACTAGGAGAACAGACCGAGTTCAAGGTTCAAGTTTAGCAGATCCATCTGCCCAGCCACTCATGTGAAGATCTTGTGTCCTCCAGTGGGCTTCCGAAAGGTCACATGTTCAAGAATTCCTGGGTTTCCCTTGGTGATGAGAAGTTACTTGCACTCTAAATGTTCTTAGAGTTCTCAAGCTATAGAAGCAGGAAATAAACATTACTGACCCATCCTGGGTATAAATGAAGTTCTCAGGATCCAAGACCTAGCCCTGTTAGCAGGAAGAACTCCAATGTAACTCTGTATTTGAAGGACAGAAAACAGTTTCAAAAAAACAAGCTAGGTGCAGAGACCTATGCCTGCAGGATTAGGAGGCATAATGTACACACTCAACAGGGAAGTGAGCTGCAAAACCACTTCATTCATTCCAGGCATGCCAGCAATGGGGGGAAACCTGAAATATTTGTTAGAGTCACACCAGGGTAAGGCTTTTCTCAGCCTCTTCAAACAATGACTAATTATCCTTCCTCCCTCAGGTGAAGGGAGCTTCAGGCTATCTTTAGGTTACCAATAGAGAGCCAGTTTAGTGGGGGAGAGGGGAGGAACCGAGTAGAATAATCCTGCTTTATGGTCTTAGGGAGTGGGTTCTTGACTCTCCATCAGTCAGATTTGAAGGCCCTTCTACCTCTGCCAGTCCATTCTTCTTTCATCATTCTCCAAATCATTAATGTAAATCCCCAGTCCAAGGAGAGGCAGGGTCCTTTCTCTTCTGCCTCCAAGCACCTGAGTTAGAACCTGGCTCTGCACTCTTGACTCTGGGGCCCTCCACTGCCTGAGAAGTGGGAGAAAGACAGTCTTTCTGCTCTGTGGTTATATGAAGGCGATGCTGGTGTCCTGGCACAGTGCAGAAGGCCTCATGATTGGGAAGTGTTCCCTTCTTTCCTACTGACATCCAAGACCAGATTCACCTATCATCTATCTATCTATCTATCTATCTACTATCTATTTATCTATCTATCTATCTATCTATCTATCTATCTATCTATCTATCTATCTATCTATCTGTCTGTCTGTCTGTCTGTCTGTCTGTCTGTCTGTCTGTCTGTCTGTCTGTCTGTCTACCTACCTGGTATCTCTTTGGCAGTTCTTGAGCCGAACTGAAGGCCTGGGCACTGTCTCTAGCACTCTGCTACTTGAGCCACAGCACCAATTCTGGCTTTTTCTGTGTATGTCCTACTGAGGAACCAAACCCAGGGCTTCTTGCATGCTAGGCAAACAGTCTCTCACTAATCCCCATTCCCAGCCCCATCATCTTTTTCTTAATGGTAGTTTTTACGTAAGTATGCTACCATTTTTCATCCCCAAGTTAATTTTTCTGAATACCTGTTCTAACTATGAACCCTGATCTTGTCTTCCCCTGCATGATTTGTGACTGTTCCTGCATTGACCTCATAATAAAATGCAAAGAAAAGCTGCTGAGAGCTTAAGTGTGCATCATATAAGGATGCAGGTGTGGAGTCCTGGAAGAGAAAAGCTATGGGCCTGAAATGAAGAGAATGCTGCAGTATGTGCAATGAGCATATCTGAAAAATAAATCAGTAAGTAAAAGCAGAAGCATTGCATATGGTCTGTTTGCACTCAGGGAAGTAATGTACACACATAAGCTGGTAGGAGGACACTGATATATAACTTGGTCTTCCTTTTTGAATTATTTGTGGACATCCCAGGGCTTAAACACAGAGCCCAATGCATTCCTGAGCTATTTTGCTCAAGGCTGAGGCTCTACCACTGCCACAGATCCACGTCCAGCCATCTGGTCGATAATTGGACACAAGCGCCTCCCAGGCTTTCCTGCCTGCTCTGGACAGTATCTCCTGTTTGGCTTTCTCTCTCAAAGCTGGAGCTCTACCCTCTGGGCTACTGCTCCACTTCTGGTTTTCTGGTGGTTTATTGAAGATAAGAGGCTCACAGACTTTCCTGCTCAGGCTGGCTTTGAATGGTGATCTCCTGAGGAGGATTTAAGCAGCTTTCCTTAGGGATTCGCTGAGATGCCGCTCCAGACAACCTTTAGTCTAAATCTCAAGAGGAACTAGAGCAAAGCAGAAATAGGAAGATGCTTCTAGTGTGTTCTAGATACTTAAGGGTATAGACAAAAAACATTCATAATTATTAGGTCATTTTATAGTCAAAAGGAGCAATGCAGACAGTATGAAAATCGCTCAAGGTTTCAGTCCTCTCTTCCTGAGACAATAAATTCTCTGCAGCTAAATGCTAAGTGACCGAACTGGCATCTCCTGTGGACATCTGCTCCATAAATCCTGGGACACTTATTTCTATTTTTGGCTTCAAACCTGTGGCCAGAGGGGAAGATGAGGAGAGAAAAACCTTCTCAGAGAAAGCAGCTATAAAGGACATTAGGTAGTTTACTTATAAATTCAAACCATTGGAAGTCAGATATCCAGAGTAAAAAGTGAAGAAGAAAAGAAAGGTAGGTGCCAGTGCTGCTGACTGTAATCCCAGCTCCTCAGAAGGCTAAAATGTAGAGAACCTTAGTTTGAATCCAGCCAGTGTAGGAACGTTGACACTATTATATCTATGAGATCAGTGAAAACCAGAAATGGGGCTGTGACTCAATTTTAATGTGCTACCTCTGAGCAAAAGGAGTTCAGGGACAATGGCTAGGGTTCATGTCCAATCCCAGGACCTCTCCCCCACCAAAAAAAGACTGAGTAATTCCATGTATTTGTATATGGATGGATGTATTCTTATAGGTGAATCTCCAGAGTAGTTATGATGAATGGCACTGAACTAGGAAATTTGTTTTCAATACAAAGATTTCATAACACAGAGAGGGCGTTCAAGACATTGCATGTTCCGGGGCTCCCCTCACTGTTCCCAGTGTAGCTTGAGGGTTTCTCTGCATCCCAGGCCTGTTGGAAGAAGTTTCTCATTGTCTGAACAGGCAGACAAAAGGCCTCACTCCTGTACAGCTGTGTAACAAACAACTCAATCTCGGCCAATTAGTGAGCATGAGTGTGGGTAGGCTCTGAAGGTCAGGAAAAAAGGCATCTTTGTACCCCAAGCTATCTCTCTCATAAGTGCTCTGTTTTGACAGGAAGCCTTCATTTATGCCACCACCCTTGGCAGGCCAAGTTTCCTGCACTTATCCTGCCTTTGTGAGACTATATTCCGGTGTTCAGATACAGTGCCCAATATAATTCAGGAGTCCTTCTGGCAGACAACTAGGGAACTGAATCTAATGAAATGTTTAATTGCAGGTGATGATGGGCCTATGATGCCTTTCCTAGGTTTCTGGAACCTTGAGAAATCCAAGCATAGGTTGGATATCACAAAGCTTCCTGTCATCTAGTGCTGGTGAAGCTCATCAGGATTTGAAACATTTGACCTCTCCTAGTTGGGCCCTGGGTGGCTAGGTTTTGGGTTGAAAACAGAGCCTAGGTGCTGAACATGAACTCAGTGCAGAAGCCCAGTGCCCTACCATTTGGTGTCACAGCTTCACTTCTTGTGTGTGTGTGTGTGTGTGTGTGTGTGTGTGTGTGTGTGTGTGTGTGAGTGTATGTGTCCGTGTGCATGTGTGCATACACCAGTCCAGTCCTGGAGATTGAACTTAGGACCCTAGCAGTGTACCTAGTTTCTCTTGTACAAGGATATCTCTCTCCCACTTGAGCCACAGAGACACTTCAGGCTTTTTTCTAGTGATGTGGTCCTGAGAAATCATGCCCAGGGTTTCATATATGCAAAGCACTCTACCCCTAAGGCCCATTCCCAGCCCTCCACTTCATGTTTACTAGTTTGTTTCTGTCTTTTTCTTGTTGTTGTTTCTGTTGTCTGTTGTAGCAGTTAAAGTCTGGACCTGGGTGTTGTCCCTGAGTTCTTCAGCTCAAGTCTTGTGCTCTACCACGTGACTCACAGCACCACTTCACGTTTCCTTGTGGTTCATTGGAGTGAAGGGTCTCAAGGACTTTCCTGCCTAGCCTAGCTTTGAACTATGATCCTCAGATCTCATCCTCCTGAGTAGCTAGGATGACAAGTATAAGCCACAAGCATCAAACTTCCACTTCAGGTTTCTTAGTGGTCAATTGGAGATAATAGTCTCATGGGACCTTTTGTGTCTGAGAGAGTTTGGAACCCAGATCCTCAGATCTCAGCTTCCTGAGAAGGCAGCCTGACAGACCTCAGCTATAGACCCCTAGGCTGTGGCACTCTGCTGCAAGGGGGTCCTTGGCTCCACATGGTGGAGGGCTATTCATGAGCCCAGAGGTAAGGTCAGTGCCTAGGCCCCAAGTTCAAGGTTCATGACTGAGAAAAAACAGAACAAAACAATTGTCTGCATGAGACAACTCACTAGTCTTCAGTAATACATAATTTTGTCCATGCCATGGGGACACATCTGAGCCACAATATTCTTTTTTTTTAATCAAACTTTTTTTTCTTTATTGTGAAAATACCATACAGAGGGGTTACAATTACATAGGCAAAGTAATGAACACATTTCTTAGTAAGCATTGTTGCCTCCTCCTTTGTTTCCCCTTCCTATCCCTTCCCCCTCACACCCCCCCCACCAAAGTTGTAAAGTTCATTTTTAGACGTAATGAATTGTACATCTCATTGTGGCAATGGGTCCACTTGTATCCCTATTTAAACGATTTGCTTTTTCCCTTCCCCGCCACAAATTATAGCATCATCAAATACAGTGAAACAGGGGTTATACTGTGGGGGAGAGATCTACAAAGCAACAAATAAATCATCTTATAAATATGTTAGAAACAACAACATGAAAGATAAAAACATTAGAATCTTTATGGTGTGGTTCATTTTGGCTAAGAGCAACATATCTGATATTTTCTGCTTGTCTCAGGCATATACTAGTTATTGCAAATAAGGAAAACCATGGGACCTGTGTTTCTTTGGGCCTGTCTTACTTCACTTTATATAATTTTTTCCAAGTCTTTCCATTTCCTAACAAATGTGGCAATGTCATTTTTTCTTAAAGAGGCATAGAATTCCATACTCTCTCTCTCTCTCTATCTCTCTCCATATATATATATATATATATAACATTTTTTGTCTGCAAAATCATCTCAGTTGTGGAGCTCTTACAAGGACCAGATGAACGAATGCACCCTGTGAATGACACAGCACGTGACACTCTTTGCATGACTCAGCACACAGAACCCAATGCAAGACTAAGCACACTGCACTTTGTAAAGGACTCAGCACATAGCACCCTGTGCAAGACTCAGCACAGAGCACCCTATGAAGGGATCAGCACATAGCTCTATTCCATAAATTTTCAATAGAATTAGAGTGGTTTCATCAGTATCACCCTTCTTTGAGGAACATTTCACAAACCACACAAGATCACATCTAATGGTTTAGAGGGGTGTTTTTTTTTGAGGGGGGTTACCCATGGGGTTTGAACTCAAAGCATGTGGATACTGTTCTAATAACATTTGCTCAGGGTTAGAGCTCTGCTCCTAGAAGCCACATTTTAAAGAGTCTCACAGACTTCCTGCCAGGGCTGGGTTTTAAGGCTCCCAAACAGCTAGGATGATGGGGTTATGCCAGCCATCAGCGTCTGGTTCCGTGCAGCTGGGTTGCAGTGGTTTACATATGGCTAAGTCAGGTTAGGTGGCAGCTGTCAGCGCCAGACTTCTAGCTTGCTCTGTGATGATGTATTTGAAGTTCTGTCCTTATATCATTGCAGGTAGAACATTCTACCTTTTTTTTGGTGGCAGTCCTGGGGCTTGAGTAAGGGCTTAGAAAATGTCCCTAAATGTTGGTGCTGCAGGCTAGCATTCCATTGATTGAAAAACAGCAGAACTTCTGGATTTTCTGTTTATGCGGCACTGAGAAATCCACCCCAGGGCTTCTTGCTTACTAGGCGAGCATTCAACCACCGAGCCCCAGGAGTGAATGAGGTATAAATAGATAGAGCTTCTTGTATATAAGTATTATATACACAAAAGAGAGATGTCTGTATATTATTGAATTATAGATAATATTACTACCAATTATTACGTTTTAAATTATGTTTCCATTTAATGATGTGTCCCAGTTGAACAATTAATAAAGCATTAATAAATAATTACTCAATATCCTGTTATTATTTATCATATATGTACATACATCCATACATATAATTATATATTTTATAAATGAGACAAATTAAATTATGCATTGTGTGTTACTACCAATTATTAGGTACTTAATTATGTCTCCATGTAAGTTTATTCTCTTAATGCTCAATAAAATATTACTTAAACATAATCCAAGTCCTATAATTATTGAGTCTAATTTTATCCCAGAATGATTCACTACTAATTCAATCTGTTTTTCTTCCACCTATGTCATTTCTTACCTTTATGACATCCTATTGCATAGCATATAGATTGGCATACAATTTATACATCCTACCTCTCACCGAGCACTTTCAAAGAAGAGGAAAACATGTCACACTCGGTTTCTCACTCCATTATTACATTTCTGCCAGTGCTGGGATCTAAACTCAGGGCCTAGAAGGCTCAGTTCATGAATGGGTGACTGCCAGCACAGCAGCCTCTAGCCAATTCAGCTGCCAGGCAGTTCCTAGGCCCTGAAATTGAGCCCTGTATGCTGACTCCATATTGCACTTAGTGTAGTTATTCATTTTATTTTTTGTTTTATTCATTTATTTACCATTTATTTTATTGACTGTTATTACACATGAAACATTTACTACATTTATTACATAGGATGTAGATTTGCCTATGTATGAAACTTCACACCTGACACACAGAACTTTCACAGAAAAGGAAAACATGTGTCACAATAAGCTTCTTACTCCACCATTCAATTTTTGTGAGTGCTGGCATCTGAACTCATAGCCTACAAGGCCTAATTCATGAATGGGTGAGTGTCAGAACACCAGCCTCCTGCATATAGAGCTTGCAAGAAGTTCCCAGCACCTGAGATCGAGCCCCAGGGATTGACAAAATAAGAACAGATTGACATGTAGATGGTAGTACACAAATAAATATAGATTTTTAAGAGTGCCAGACATGTCTATACATTCTTCAGTTATATAAACTACATTCCTAGCAATTCTTGGGTATTTCTTATGCATCCATGTAATTTATATTATTGTTTTCATCCTTAATGAAATATTAATTAAATCAACTACTGTCCTGAAACTAATTAATAGTATTCTTTTAATGTGTCAAAATATATCCATTAAAATCCATCGGCCTCCTAAAATCACTCTGTTTAATTTTATAGTAGTATCATTCAGGAACAATTAATTCAACCTTGACATTCATAATCTTCCATCGGTATTCTTATGTATAGGAACCAGACTCTTGGGATCTCCCTGCATTGGTAGGGGTTAGGACCAGGCTTAGAACACAGGGCCTATGTGGCCGTGTTGGCCTATGATTTCCTTGGTAGCCTGCCAGCCTTCAGCAATGCCAGGTTAGAAACACTTTTCAGCCATGTCATTCAGACCCAGTATGGTCTCCTTGCAAAGAAAATAAATGTAAAACCGGCAGGCATCTGCAAGTTGCCGATTTTTGGGTTTTTTGTTTTGTTTTGTTTTTGTAAAAATACTGTACAGAGGGGTTACAATTGCATGGGCAAGATAATGAGTACATTTCTTATCAAACATTGTTGCCTCCTCCTATGTTTCCCCTTTCCATCCCTTCCCATCCCCTCCCTGCCCCCTCTACCAGATCCTCCCACCTACCAATGTTGTAAAATTCATTTTTTGACATAATGACTTGTACATCTTATTGTTGCAATAGGTCCACCCGTATCCCTATTTAAACGATTTGTTTTTTCCCTTCCCCTCCACAAATTATACCACCATCAAATACAGTGAAAGCACGGGTTATACCGTGGGAAAGGGACATACAAAGCAACATAGAAATCATCTTACAAATATGTTAGAAACAATTGAATGAAATAAAAAACCTTTGAATACTTATCTTGGGGTTCATTTCCCTAATATCAACTTATCTGACCTTTTCTGCTTGACTCAGATATATACTAGTTATTGCAAATAAGGGAAACCTTATCTGTGTCATTTTATTTATTTTTATTCCTGTCAGTCTTTGGGGCCCAGGAACCCAGGTTTGACTGTGAGTCCAGTGGGTTCAACCCAGCCTGGAGTGATCAAAGTTGAGGCAGAGTTGCCATGATCTGAGTTAAAGCCCTATGCTTGACAAAATAAAAATAAATAAATAAGTACATTAAAAATATTTTAAAAATTATGAGGTCCCGTGGCTTGGATTGATGCCATTTTTTCTGCCAGGCCTGGGATTTGAACTCAGGGTCTGGGATATCTGCAGCATTGTGGGGGAAGGGGAAGCTCAACATGCTGGGAAGTCAGGCCTGTTCCCAGGGCCTGAATTCAAGTCCTAACACTTGAAAAAAATAATATTTGTATATATTTTAAATACATGATTTATATTTTCAGATTTGCTGCATATTGCAGTTCATGTAGTTATTGATTTTATTTTATGTTTTATTTATTTCTTATGTATTTTAAGAGTATGATTACACATATAATATTTTTTCCATCCTATTACATAGAACATAGATTTGCCTATGTATTATCCATCATTCCTGAGACCCAGGACTTTCACTGATAAGGAAAACAAGTGGGAGAATTAGCTTCTTCCACCAGGATTAAGTTTTCAGCAGTTCTGTGATTTGAACTCTGGGCCTACAAGACCCACTTAATAAATGGGTCAATGTTAGCACACCAGTCTGATGCAAGTGAAGTTGGCGGGCAAATTTGAGGACCTGAGATCAAGCCCTAGGAGTGGCCAATATATAAAAAGATAGATGTGTAGATTGCAGTGTGTGTATTTACATATGTATATGCATCTATACATAAATGTATACCGAGACAGATAGACATTTGTGTAGATTCTACTGCATAACTCTCTATATAAGTGATATCTATATCTTATTTTTATATATTCTATTGCTACCAATTATTTGGTTTAAAATTATGCATCCATTAATTAATCATGGTAAAAGACTTAATAAAGTATTAATTCAATTAATCAATGACCTATATTTATTGTGTACAATCTTATACTAAATTGACTAGCTAATTAGTAATTCAATTAGTACATGCCAAACATCCTATTAATCTTCCTATAGATAGGAATAGATAGGAATGAGTTTCCTAGCATCTTCAGCCATGTGTAGGTGGCAGTCCGAGGATCAAACTCAGGGCCTAGGTGTCTGGGTTGGGCTCAGGCTGCACTGACAGCCCCAGCCTTCGGCCAAGCAAGGTCATGTACAATTTTCAATCTGAGTCATTGAGACCCAGGATAGTCACAGTGCAAAGGAAACAAAGGTAAAATGATTGTGTAAAACTTCCTGGTTTTTTCCTCCTCCATTTTGTTGCTTTGATTTTTTTGCAAGTGGTAGGAGTTGAACTCTGGTCCTAGGATCCCTGGATCATCTGTGGGTGTAAATGCTGCAACCCAGCCTAGGATAATCATGGTTTAAGACACAATAAAGTACTTCCTTCAGCAAAAGGATCTCAGGGACAATGTCTCGGATCACAGTTCAAGCCTCAGGATCTGCCACACAAAAAAAGAGCCATTAAGTCTGTGTGTGTGTGTATGTATGCATGTATTTCTATTGGTGAACATCCAGAGTCGCTATGAAGAAAGACACTCAGCTAGGAAATTTGCTTTGAATAGAATGATTTCATAGTACAGAGAGTGCTATCAAGACAGTGTGTGTTCCTGGGATCCCTTCACTGTTTCCATTGGAGCCTGAGGGCTTCTGCACACGCCAGGCTATTGAAGGAAGTCTGCCTCATTGTTGGAACAGGCAGAAAAAAAATCCTCACTCCTGTACATCTTTGCAACAAACAATTCATGTGGAGAAGTTAGTGAGGATGAGTGTGGGCAGACTCTGAAGGCCAGGAGAAAAAGGCCTCTTTGTACCCTTAGCTCTCTCTCTCTCTCCAGTGCTCTGTTTTGACAGGAAGCCTTCATTTGTGCCACCTCCCATGGCAGGCCAAATTTCCTGCACTCATCCTTTCTTTGTTAGACTCTGTTCTAGTGTTGAAAAAAACTACTACAATTAATTCAAGAGTCTTTTTGGCAGGCAACTAGAGAGCTGAGCCTAATAAGATTCCTCATTGGCAAAGGTGCCTCCCTAGGTTTCAGGAAGCTTGTTAAATCTAAGCACTTGTGCAAATCACAATGCTTCCTGTTATCTAGGGCTGTTGAAGCTCATCATGTATTGAAACCTTTGCCCTCTCTGAGTTGGGCCCTGGGTAGGTAGATTTCGGATTAAACACATGGCCAGGGTGCTGACCTTGGGCTCAGAGGAGAAGCTCTTTGCTTTACCATTTGGTGTCACTGCTTCATTTCTTGTATCTTTGTGTGTGCGTGTGTGTGTGCGTGCGTGTGTGTGTGTGTGTGTGTGTGTGTGTGTGTGTGTGTGCATGCATGCATGTGCATATATGAGCCCTGGAGCTTTTATTCAGGACCTGAGCACTGTACCTTAGTTTCTCTTGTAAAAGCACAGCACTCTACCACTTGAGCCACACAGCCAATTCAGGGTTTTTTTCTAGGGATGTGGTACTGAGCATTCAAACCCAGGGTTTCATACATGAAAAGCACTCTACCCCTAAGACACATTCCCAGCACTCCACTTCAGGTTTCTTGATTTCTTTTCTTGTATTTGGAGGAGTTGAAGCCTGGGCCTGGGTGCTGTCTCTTGAGCTCTTCAGCTCAAGTCTAGCACTCTACCACTTGAGCTACAGCACCCCTTCAGGCTTTCTGGTGTTTCTTTGGAGATAACCATCTCAAGGAATCTCCTGCCGAGGCTAGCTTTAGACCATGATCCTCACCTCTCAGGCTCCTGAATAGCTAAGATGAGAGGTGCGAGTCACTGGTGCCCAGCTTCCACTTTAAGTTTCTAAGTGGTGAATAATAGTCTCATGGGACCTTTTGTTTCTGGGATAGTTTGGAACCCAAATCCTCAGCTTCCTGAGCAGGTACGATGATAGACCTCAGCTAAAAACACTTAAGCCGTGATACTTTGCTGCAAGGGGGTCTTTGGCTCTGTGTGGTAGAGTGTTAGCCATGAACCCAAGAGAAAAGTCAGCACCTAGGCTCTGGGTTAAAGGTTCATGATGGAGAAAACTAAACCAAACCAATTGTCAGCAGGAGACAAGTCACTAGATTTTAATACATACATAAATTTGGTCCTGCCTTGGGGACATACCTGAGGCTCAACTTTCTCATCTGCACAATCATCTTACTTGTGGAGCTCTAACAAGGACCATATGAAAGAATACACCCCATGAAGGACTCAGTGCATAGCACCCTGTGAAGGACTGAGCACCCAGCACCCCAGGAAGGGCTCATTACATAGCTCTATCCCACAAGCTGTCATTAGAATTCGGGTGCTTTCATCAGTATCACCATTCTTTCAGAAAAACGTCACACATCACAAAAGTTCACATCTAATGGTTTAGAGGGGTGGTTAATGGGGAGGAGGGTCCTCAGCCTTGGGGATTTCACGCATAGGTTGAGGGTACTCTCCTAAGACCTTTTCCTCAAGGCTAGAACACTACAACTTTGAGCCTCAGGTCAGAGTCTCACAGACTTCCTGCCAGTGCTGAGTATTCAAACCACCAGTTTCAGAACTCATCCCCGAGCAGCTAGGGGTGAGCCAGCAGCATCTGGTTCCATGGAGTTGGTTTGCAGCTGTTGACCTCTGGCTAAGTAAGGTTAGATGGCAGCCATTAGCTTCAGACTCCCTGCTTGCTCTGTCTTGAGGTATTTGAAGTCCTGGCATTCTATAGTTGCAGTCATAACTTTCTAACTTGTTTTTGGTGCTTCATGACAACACCACTTCTGGCTTTTTCTTTGCATGTGATAGTGTGGAAATGAACCCATACATACTAGGCAAACACTCTACCACTGAGCCCCAGTAGTGACAAGTGTAGAAATAGATATGGTTTGTTTTATATATATACATATATATATACATATAAAACAAGAGAGAGATGTATGTATATTAAGTTATATATACTATTTTACTACAAATTATCAATAATTAAATTATTTCTTCCTTTATTTAGGTATCATGTTTGAATTCATAATAAGTATTCATTGAAAATTAGGCTATGTACTATGATTATTGTGTATAATTGTATAATATAAACATACACTAAGTACTAATGTAATTGTTATTTTTACAACATTCCATTCATATGGCTGTCTATCAGAATGCATTTTTTAGGATCTCCTGACATTCGTAGGTGGTGGGGATTTGAACTCCGGACCTAGTTTGCTGTTTTTGGCTATGGCTTCCCGGATAGCCCATCAAACTTCAGCAGTGCAAGGTCACGTACACTTTCTGGGCCCTGTCATTTAGACCCAAGATGGTCACAATTCAAAGAAAAAAAACTATCTAAAACCACCTTCTGGAACTTCCCAGTTTTATCCTTCTCCTTCCTTCACCCTCTTTTTTTTGTCGGTTGTCAGGCAGAAGTCTGAGTCTGTGCACTGTCCCTCAACTCTTCAGCTCAAGGCTATCGTTCTACCACTTGAGCCATAGCAACACTTCCGGCTTTTTTCTGCTTATGTGGTGCTGGGGAATTGAACTCAGGACATTATGCATGCAAGGCAAGCACTCTACTACTGAGCCACATTCCCAACACTTCACCTTTTTTTTGCCACTCCAACGATTTGAACTCAGATCCTAGGATCTCAGGAAGGGCTGTGGGTCCAGAGGCTGCACCCCAGCCAAGATTGATCAAGGCTGAGGCAGAGTTGCCACAAGCTGAGTTCAAGGCCCGGGCCTGGCCAAAAAAATTAAGGCCCTGGCTTGGAATTTGCACCATTTTTCTGGCAGGCCTGGGATTTGAACTCAGGATCTGGGAAACTCTGTGGCACTGTGGGGGAGGGGAAGTTCACCATCTTTGAAGACAAGAATTTCAGACCAGTTTCAAGGGCCTGAATTCAAGCCCCATCACTGGAAAAATAATACTCATATATAAGATCTTTTTACATACATGGGTTTACTCCATATGACATTTATTACCCTTCTTTATTCATTGTTTATTTTATTTAGCATTATTACATATATAACTTTTTCAGTTATTATATCTTTTCACATGGATATATTTGCATATGGATTATACATCATACTGAGACACTGGACTTTTACAGAGAAGGAAAAAAATGTGTCAAAATTGGCTTCTTACTGCACATATAAACTTTTAGCAATGCTGGGATTTGAACTCACAGCCCACAATGCATAATTTATGAATGGGTCAGTTGTAGAACAAAAACCTTTGGCAAACTGAGCTGCCAGCCAGTTCTGAGGACCTGTGATTAAGCTATAGTAGTCGGTTATATATATAAATATATATATATATATATAAATAGATAGATTGTTAGATAGATATAGGCATAGATATAGATATAGAAAGATAGATATAGATAGATAGATAGATAGATAGATAGATAGATAGATAGATAGATAGATGTATAGTTTGGTGTATATATATGTGAGAGACAATGTGAGGATATTAAATTATATAAATTATGAATTATTAGTTATTAAATTAGGTCTCCATTTAATGCAGTATCATGATTGAATACTTAGGGTGTTAGAATGGAAGACATAATCCAATAACTTTTGTGTGACATTCTATAAGAGAATCATGAACTAACTGTCAATTTAATTGTAACTTTTATAAATTCCATTAAGCATTCCCATGGATAGGAATGATTTTCTTAAGATCTCCCTCAATTTGTAGGTGGCAGTCCTGGCATTCCAATTCCAGGCCTGAGTAGTTTACTCAGAAATGGAAACCATTAGAATGACACTGTGAAGATTTCAGATTGTCATGAGGAAAAATAGAAAAAGAAGAAAAGAAAGCCAAGTATCAGTGGATCCTGCCTGTAATCCTAGCTCTTCAGGAGTCTGAGAGGTAGAAAATGACAATTTGAATTCAGTCAGGACAGGAAAGCCCAGGACAATCTTATTTCTAAAGGATCAAAGAAATTAAACAAAAAACATGGCTGGGGCTGGGGCTCAAGGGCATAGCAATACCCTTGAGCAAAA